>NW_027466246.1:20000-265000 GCF_046127955.1 Nelusetta ayraudi
ACACGATTAATCACAGTTCAAGGAACTCCCGAGCTTGATCAGAATTACAAAAGTTAATTGTTAAACACGAAATTCTTCCGATTTAAAGCAGTTTGTTTTTTTCTTCTCTCCTGGATGCAGCCGAGTGCCTCCTGGACTCACCCCGCCAGGCCCTGCTGGGCCCCGAGGAGCTCCCAGGCCAGAGCTATGACGCCGTGCGCCAGTGTCGCCTGGCCTTCGGACCCGAGTACACAGTATGCCCCGGCATGGACGTGTGCTCCCGCCTATGGTGCGCTGTCATTCGACAGGGCCAGATGGTTTGCCTGACCAAGAAGCTTCCCGCCGTGGAGGGGACGCCCTGCGGGAAGGGACGCATCTGCCTGCAGGGGAAGTGCGTTGACAAGACGCGCAAGAGGCACTACTCGGTAAGAACGCAGAATAGTTAAACACAGTCGTTATTTTTATCCAGCGTCACGAGTTCTTGTGTGGAAACAGAAAAATGAGCAGAAACGAACGAGCCGGAAAGGAAAAACCAACCCTGCAGTGGAAAGAAAATGTCAGCGAAATTCTTCTGGCATTTCCGCCAACTGCCGCCAATCACTTCATTTGATATTGAATCATATGTGAATCCGGCCGAGGGGAGCAGCAGCTACTGGCAGACTGTCTGAAGGGGAGAAGGGGGGGTATTTTCCCTTGTTTACATGTCACATGATGTCTGACGAGTCCGACTCGCCTTCGCCAACGAAGCCAATGTGTGTGTGTGTGTGTGTGCGTGTGTGTGTGCGTGTGTGTGTGCGTGCGCGTGTGTGCGCGTGTGTGTGCGTGTGTGTGTGTGTGTGTGTGTGTGTGTACATGCGTAAGTGGATCCAGCCCAGGCTCTGACACGCTTCATTTTCACTGCTTTGCTGTGGGCAAACACCAATCCCTCCTTCCCATTATGTGGACTTCAGAGTGCTGCAGCTTCTGCATTCATCAACGCTGCAGAAAACAGGCTTCCTCACCAGCGTAGACCTGTTGGTGGAACAGCATGAAAAAGCCGCTTTTTCTAAAGACGCTTTTCAGCAGCATCAAGTTTGTGTGATCAACTGATGAGACGCTGATTTCCGTCACTTGGCGGCTCCAAGTTAGAAGAAAAACCCTGATGTCAGCATGTTACCTCAAGGATTTTATTTTGGCCGTTCCTCTTGGGAAGCATGTGAGGAACCATGAGCCTTTGGCACGCACACCAGAGGCATGCCACCTTTTAGTGGATCACGAGCCTCTCTGGAGCGTTTTGCTGATCCTTGCGACGTTCAGAAAACCTACCCAACCCCTCCCCCGCCCCTGCTTCATGTTTTCCCTCCTCCTCCCTCCCAGGCGTCCAACCACGGCAGCTGGAGTTCTTGGGGTCCTTGGGGCGCCTGCTCCAGAACCTGCGGCGGTGGCGTGCAGTTCGCCCAGCGCCTCTGCAACAACCCGCCACCGCGCAACAACGGGCGTTACTGCACGGGCAAGAGGGCCGTCTACCGCTCCTGCAGCGTCATGCCGTGCCCACCGTCCAGTGAGTGCGGATCAGTCTCCTCTTCAACCCTCTGCCGTCCCAACCCTCTGCCATCGTCAATCATTGGTCCTTCTTTGTCTCCTCCCCCTCAGGTAAGAGTTACCGCCAGGAGCAGTGCGAGTTGCGCAACGGCCCCCAGACGGATCCCAAAGGGGTGAAGACGTTTGTGGAGTGGGTGCCCAAGTACGCCGGGGTCCTACCCAAGGACGTGTGCAAGCTGACGTGCCGAGCCAAAGGGACGGGATACTACGTGGTCTTCTCTCAAAGGGTGCGTTCAAAAAGGTTGCGCTCTGCGAGAGACGAGCGGGTGCAGGGCGATGCTAACCGTCGTCTGTCTGCCCCCTGCAGGTGGTGGACGGGACCGAGTGTCGGCCGTACAGCAGCTCGGTGTGCGTGAGGGGGAAGTGCATACGCACGGGCTGCGACGGCATCATCGGCTCCAAGCTGCAGTTCGACAAGTGTGGCGTCTGCGGAGGCGACAGCACCGGCTGCATACGGGTCATCGGCAACTTCACCAAGAGGAGGTAGGAGAGGCGTCGTATGCCTGTTTATTTGGTGCGAGACCATAACAACAAGAGAAGAAGGAGAAGTGCCAAAGTCGTAGAGAATTCCTCAACGGTTACTCGCTCTTTAAGTCTCCGCGCCAAAGCCCAAAAGCCAGATGCGGCTTTTTATGGTGCCAAATGAGCCGCTCAAGGGGGAAATTAAAAGCAAAAAGTACACATGAAATACTCAAAACCCAGAAAAGAGAATTAAACACAAACCCTGGCAGGTGATAATAATATTTAATTATTGGAGAGTTTGGTGTTTGCTACAAGGTAACCAAAGCGGGGAGTTTATTGGACTCCTTTAGATTTCGGAAGAGTTCTACTTTTTATTTTCCAAGTATAGCATAGACCTTATATATTTTTCATATTTTCCACGGGGTTCGCATTTGCCCTTGCAGCAGGAAAATCTGCAATTTCACCATCTTCTCTCGCCCCTTTGACAACAGCAAGGGCTACACCGACGTGGTCAAGATCCCGGCAGGCTCCACCCACATCAAAGTCCGGCAGCACAAGGCCAAGGACCAGACCCGCTACACCGCCTACCTGGCTCTCCGCCGCCCCAACAGCGACTACCTCCTCAATGGCAAGTTCATGATCTCCACCTCAGAGACCATCATCCCACTCAACGGGTCGGTGCTCAACTACAGCGGCTGGAGCCAAAGAGACGAGTGGCTTCACAGCATGGGTCCAGGGGCTCTCCAGGAGGCCCTGGTGGTCCAGATTCTCGCCACTGATGCTAAGAAGCCCCTCGACGTGCGCTACAGCTTCTTCATGCCCCGCCGGACGGCCCCTCAGCAGCCGTTGGCGCCGCTCATCCCCAACCCTAGGCCGACGGTAACTCAGACCACCACCACGGTCCCGACCACCACCAGAACCACCACAGCGGCCGCTGCCACCAGCAGCACCACCACCTCTTCCTCCCCGCCAACTGTCATGATCTCGCTGCTACCCACAGATCCCAGTTTCTCCACCTCAGCACCGGGTCCCCAGTGGGTCACGGGCTCCTGGATGACCTGCTCCAGGACTTGTGACACTGGCTGGCAGAGTCGGACGGTTCAGTGCAAGGACCTGGGCGGGAAGCTGTCCAAGGGCTGCATGCTGGGTTCCCGGCCCTCCGCCTTCAGACACTGTCTGGTGAAAAAATGCTGAGGGGCCTCGTTTTTCCTTACGGAGACCAGAAGCACAAATCAATATCATTAGTTTCAATCTGTGCGTTTGGTGCTGGATGGTAGGACTTGTAGGTCTGGACCAGTGACCCTGAGACTTCAAGAAGGACTTTGAGCACCTGGAATAGATGCACAGAGACTTTGACGTGGATGCGCCTGACTGGGTGTCCTGGAAATATTGGAACTTTTTTGGAACAGTTTGGCTAGCCTGGGGTGCAATACTGGCATGTGGCCCCAGCGAAGCTCAAGACTTCAACTGCATGTCACTTCCACATGGACAAAAAACGGACAAAAGTAACCAACTGAATCTAGGCGGCTCAGACTTGTTGCCTTGTAATGGCATTTTTTTTTGTTGTTGTTGTTGTTTATTTTATGTTATATCATGTGTTCTAGTCACTGTGGGGATTTGAATGTTGCGCCCCCTGTCTTTTGTCATGTGTGTATGTGTCCGAGACAAGAACCCCAACTAAGGGAAGCACTCGCTCTTCACCTGACGTCTGCTTGCATGGCAGCAGCCCTGTTGCTTGAACCATCGCGCAACATTCTCCCCTCGGTTGCTCCAATATGGGCATTTTTGGCTACCTAGTGAAAGAGAGGAGCTCCACTTGTGGTTGGCTTTTCTAAGAACGAGACATCCTGGAGCTCAACCGAAAGAACTGTTCTCCATTCACACAATATAATCAATGTAACATCAATTCCAACGCATGATTGATTGACCTCATTTCCTGGCCTTTGTACAGACACAGGCGATAACAACTTGCTACCTGCCCACGTCCGAGCCGAAGGTGGTGTTTGTAGACGTGATGGTTCTGGACCAGGGTTCCCAGGTTGCAGTGACGCTCAGTCTCACTCTGACTGACCTGTTTTCATGCCCAAATCCAACAAAGTGATGATCGTTGCGCAAATAGCATCAAACGCAATCAATGTTTTCAGCTGCAGAACACACAGTGTGAAAATAATGGATTGACAGGATGCATGCGTGGCAGTCATCACTGGACAAGAAATTATGACAAATCCTTCACATGGATGGAGTTTTATGACGACTCAAAAGTTTGGGGTGATGCATGATTGCGTGTGTGTGTGTGTGTGTGTGTGTGTGTGTGTGTGTGTGTGTGTGTGTGTGTGTGCGCGAGCGTGCACCCTTGCCTGTGTTTTAGCCGTTTTCAGTATGTGCTGCTGCATCTTGAAGCATCTCATCCTCTGTTCCATTTGTATCAGTCACCTGGTGCAAGGAGGTTTACTGTCCTCGTTTTTATCCCTTTGTCAGTCTGTCTATCTGTACGGGAAGCAATGCTAATATGACAATGTGTGCCCTGGATACTCGCAACAGCAGTAAGAGAGATGAATGCAGTGCTTCGTCTCGTCTCAGCTCGTTTTTCTGCTTTGTATCCCGTTTTCTCAAATGCTCTGTCTTTCCTAAAGGGTGCTGTTTACCACAACGCAACGATTTGGATGAATTTAAAGAGTCAGGTCAACCAAAGAAAAAGATGGTGGAACTCAGTTGTGCACACAATCTGAGTTTCGTTCACCCAAGTCTTAAGATATCCATCTGGCTCCTTGAGCCAACCAGGTGATAAAATTGAATTTGTTGTGGGGATGGTTTCAAAAACATTTGGCCTCATTATTTCCCATCCTACTTTCAGACGTTAATTGTGGCAAGGACTGAAAAAGATTTGGACTCACTTCTATTTCATTAAACAAAAATAAGTGACAGTATATTAACGTTTTTCCTCTAAACATTAAGCTGTAGCCTAGTCAAGGTTAGCATAGCTTAGCAAAAAAGTGAAAATTTAGAAAGCCAACTAATCCCTCCAAACATGCCTGTCAGTGCATCTTATGGCCAGTGAGTAAGACTTTATAAGTTACTTCTTTAATGTTTAAAAAAAAAAATCTATATGTATAATTGGTAATTTGGCTTTCTGATTGAAAGATTTCTGATGCTATGCTAACTGACTGCTAGCTTGAGCTTCATGCTGAATAGACCCGTATTGAGTTGGGTACCAATCAACTCGGCTCACTCTCAGGAAAATGTCTGAAAATTCCTGACCTCTGTTACATGATCTTGTTTGGTAAAGCTCAACCATCAGCAGGTCAACACAACGCATGAGTACATCTCTCAAACACTGCACGACACGGGTCAGAAAACCACTTCCAGTTGTTCTCTCCTCCACCCTCACACATTTGGAATTTATTTGCATTGAACAGACGTGCGCACAATAACAATATACAGTGTTTAACAGTCACACATACATCCAGTACAAACCACAAAACTGCAGTAATTTGACTTGAGTCTTCCAAAAAAAGCCGCAGATACACACACACAGACATTTACACAACGTCCTCTGACTCCTCCAGTGGGGGAAAACCCTCTCGCTGAACAACAGAAAACACAGCACTGAACTTGTAATTTATTATTGTACAACGGCTATGTGTGAATAAAAAAAAGCAATGAGATGAGTTTTATTTATTATAGTAATTTTGTATCAAATTACTATTTAACTAGGAATTTGAATGTGCAGAATCATTTTCTTTGTAAGGATATAGTGTTTCTTTTTTAGTCATCCACATGAATATGTACATAAAATATATATATTTAAATAAGTTTGTGTCTGTGTATGTTATTCATTTTCTTGTTGCAGCGACATTCATACTTGATGAATCTTAATGGGGATGTGAAGTAGAGTCTATATATAATACTATACGCAAAAATTTAAAGCCAGAGAACTTTTATTGGAGGCTATATCAAATTACAAAAACTTTAAAACTAATCTGGCATCAGCAAGATTAAAATTACTTCATGATTAAACAAAACCAACCAATATTTCAAGAAACTAAAATCCCTGATAAGACAGGAGTTTACCCTCATTGAATTCACAAAAGTGTTATTTACTTTGCGGATTTATAAAAACGTGAGAGATTTGCAGGAAAGCACCAGGTTTTTGTTTTAACTGAATTTTAACTAAACAGCACCTGAACAGTTTCGAGGGAATTAACTTCTAAACAATCTTCAATCATGTACGTTTTTAATGACAATCCACTTCAAAAGCACATTATTTTGTGCCACAGGCAGCAGCAATGCGCCACGCAAAAATGCTCACAGGCCTGACAAGCTGAGGCAAAGCATATCATGGCTTTGTTTGTTTGTTTTATTATATTGTTCCTAATATGGATGAGAAGAGCACCTGTTAAGTGTAAAGTTTAAAAGCACCCTCAAGTATCACTTGGGGTTTCCACGTTCTCCCGCGCTGCATAAGTGAGGCAGGTCTGCCACCTGCGGGCTGAAGAGCGCAACTGCTTTCAATTCATTGGGCACTGTGGGTGCAATTTTGCGGCTTTTGTTATAATCTGGTATGTTTACAGAGATTGTTATCGTTATTGTTCTCACTGTTCACAATTGTCCATCATCTCTGTTCAAACAAAGTGTCGTCAGTATCGCTTTCATCAACCTAATCGTGACGCTACAGCGACACCTGCCGTCCCTCCCTGTAATCGCAAGTAACTTTCTGCAGATTCGTCGGTAGCTCTTTCCTGCCATCTAGTGGCCAGCTATCTTATCGCTTCTGGCCCGATTTTACGGCCCGTCGTTCTTAAGGTAGATTTCCATGATGGCTCTCTGGGGAGCCGACGCTGGTGTGCGTCAGAAGTTGTTTTAACTGCGCTGGAAACTACGACAGCGCCGTCCCAGAGGTCTTTTTAAATAATTCTTTTGGTTTGAACTGTGAAAAAAGAAGGGCACGACTCATAATTGATTAACTGTTTCGTAATATCCCTTAATTTGAAACACTGTTCTCTTGCGTGAGGGACTTTAAGTTTGTTTTTGCTCGTTCTGGGCGCTTGGAGGTCTGAAAGAGTGATTCAAACCGAGACCCCGGCGAAAAACTCCAAACAGTGCGGAGAAACGCCGCGGGCGGGGCTGGGGTTGAGTGCTTCTGGGCGGCCTGGTGCAGCGCAGACAGGAGCGGTTCCACCTTAAGATTTCAGCGGCCCTTCTCTGCTGCCCTCTCCCCGGGGAGGAGAGCCCAGGAGCCCGGCCGCCGGATGGTGGAAGGTGCGCGACTCCTGGGTCTGGAGCCCCAGTAGCAACTGTGCAGTTGGCGCACCCTGCTGCACCGCTCACTGTCAAACTGCTGTACGTCAGCCCCACTGATCTATGCTGCTGCTGTTGTTGTGTTGTTTTTTGTCTGTATATTTGTTCATGTGTTTGTTTGTGTTAGAGGGTTTCTGAGTGTCTGTGATTGCTGTGGTTACAATGAATATTGCAGGTGTAAAAATTCGTAAAATCGCAGCAACCCACATGAGTTCGGCGGCTCTGCTGATACCTCTGCTGTGTGTTTACGTCCCTGCTACTTTCCTCTGTCCAAAGCTGCTTCTCTCATTTTATTTCCTCTCCTCCTCCTCCTTCTCCGCGATGATTGATTATTGTGGAAGCGCTCCAGGTCGCTGGTGCGTGTTCGTTGCGCACGGGATTTGCCTGCCCCCCCGCCCGCCCCCAACATCAAAGGCCCTCGGGGGGAAAGGGGGTGGTCCCCGGGTCGCTCTGTATATAAAAGGCGGAGTGTTCTTACTTTGAGGCAAGAGCAGTGTGTGGACTGACGGGACGGCAGAGGAAAAGTCGGCCCTCTCCCCTTTATTCAGAGAGACAGAGCAGTAAAGCGGCATCTGCTGCGAGGCTTTCGGAGAGAGAGAGACCTGTTGGAGCTACCGAGACTTCTCCAATTTCATGCTACAAAAAAAAAGGACTTTTGCAGTCAAAATCAGAGCTGCACTTCACTTTGAATGAGTTTTGCTCTGGAGTCAATCCATACATCTGTGTTTTATTTTATTCTATTTTTTAAATTATTTTTTCCCGTATCTTGTGCGTAATTCTTTGTGGACGTAAAAAAAAATACTTTGGGTTGTAGTTCATCAGGGATTTACTGGCTTCCTTGTAAAGACTTTTTTGGGGGGAGAGTTTTTGTTTTTAATTCTCGATGTTGGATTTTGGTTTCATCATGCTGTTTCTGCACGTTTCCATTGGCGTTTTTGCCTCTCTGTGCTTCGGCGCTGCGCAGAGCGTCTGGGAGGAGAGCATCACGGTGCCGGTCCGGCTGGATCTGGAGAGCGAGCCCGAGCCGTGGCGGACTCTGTCCCCGGAGGAACAGGAGAAGCGGGGGGAGATGAGGGAGTACCGCTTGGACGTTTTTGGCAAGGTGCTGCTTCTGCAACTCGAGCCCGACCAGACGTTCCTGGCGCCGGGGTTTGTCTTCCACGTAGTCGGTAGTCCGGAGTCCGGACCGACGAGTGAGCCCAAGACCGGAGCCGAACCGGGCTGCTTTTACTCTGGCACCGTGAACGGAGAGCAGAACTCTGCCGCCGCCCTCAACCTGTGCCACGGTCTGAGGGGCGGATTTTACTACCAGGGCCAAGAGTATTTCATCCAGCCCCTCAACTCCAGCCACTTTTTGGGTACCGAGGAGGATGCCCACATGATCCGACGGAGGAGTCGGGCAGCCTTGTCCGAGAAGGGGGGGTCCAAATGTGGGGTCAACGAGGACGAGGCGAGAGTGCCGAAGAACCTGGAAAAAGAGGGCGGCCGTGGGGCCCCGAAAGAGGATCAGACAGGTAAATTAACATGCAAATAAATACTGACTTCTTCAGCAAAATAATCCTTTTACATTTGCACTTTATTTATTTAATATTTATTTATCTATCTATTTATTCATTTATTTTTCAAAGTTCACACGTGCGTTTCAGCCTGGCACAGCTTGGCAGAAGAGGAAATGAAGTTCGGAGAATGCGCTTATTAAAGTGCTGTCAATCCGGAGTTGCGCCCGTGCCAGCAACGTGCGCAGTGCAATCTGTTTTATTTTGTTTTTTCTTTGTTTTGTTTTGTTTTGTTTTTCTTGACAGCCCGGTCGGCTCAGAGCTGCAGATAAGGAAGGGAGGGAAGAAAAGGAAGAGAGTGGGAGTTTGGAGCAAAGGGGAGGGGAAGAAAAGGGAGGGGAGGGGAGTGTGAGAGGTATCAGGAGGAGGAGGAGTGGCGGAGGAAGGGGAGGGGAGCAGCCGGACTCTGGAGACAGCCAGAGACCGGCAGCGCCGAGGCGCGTGGAGCTCGCCTCCTGGTACTACTGGCACCGGCAGACTTTTCTTTCCCTTTTTTTTTTTCATTCCCCCCTGAACGGATTTTCTCCGCTCGCACTTTCTCACTCGTAATACAAGTGTAAGAATGTGGACCTGCGGAGGAGGTGGTACGACTTGACTTGAGTCACCGCAAAGCACCGCCAGACACAGTTTTGCAGTGTGTGTGTGTGTGTGTGTGTGTGTGTGTGTGTGTGTGTGTGGGAGCGGGTGGAGGGTGTCTGAGCAGCACAAACCAGCAACAAATGTCTTGAACATTGTTCAGAAAAGGATGTGGTCTGACCTCCTCTTTCCCCCCTTGCACAGCCCACCACAGGAGCAGGCGTTTCGTGTCCACCCCTCGCTACCTGGAGATCATGCTGGTGGCCGACCAGTCCATGGCCGAGTTCCACGGTGCTGGGCTCAAGCCCTACCTGCTGACCATCATGGCAGTGGCATCCCGCCTCTACCGCCACCCCAGCATCCACAACTCCATCAGCCTGGCCGTGGTGAAGCTGCTGGTGGTGTATGAGGAGGAGCGTGGACCCCAGGTGTCGTCCAATGCAGCCATGACCCTCAGGAACTTCTGCCAGTGGCAGCGGCAGCACAATCCAGCCAGCGACCGCCACCCCGAGCACTACGACACTGCCGTGCTCTTCACCAGGACGGTAAGTGCGTGCGAGTGGAAGACTGGATGGGGGAGGAAGGGGAGGAGGGATTGAACATGCTTAACTTACCTTCTGCACCTTTGCAGGACCTGTGCGGGGCGCATTCCTGTGACACTCTGGGCATGGCAGACGTCGGCACCGTGTGCGATCCCGACAAGAGCTGCTCCATCATCGAGGACGACGGGCTGCAAGCGGCGTTCACTGTGGCGCACGAGCTCGGTAAGTGGACGGATCTCTCTTTCTGAGTTTGACTGTACAGAACGTGGTCTTTGTTCCAAACTCTCACGTCTCCTCTCTACGCTGCCACTAGGCCACGTCTTCAACATGCCTCACGACGACGCCCAGCTCTGCTCCGGGGTCAACGGGGCCCACTGGGGTTCCCACATGATGGCCTCAACCCTGTCCAACCTGGACCAGCAGCAGCCCTGGTCCCCCTGCTCGGCCCTCATGGTCACCACTTTCCTGGACAATGGCCACGGCCAGTGCCTCCTGGATAAACCGGTCAAACCCCAGCCACTGCCCCAGCCCCTGCCCGGCACCATCTATGACGCTGACCACCAGTGCCGACTCACTTTTGGCGACGACTCCCAGCACTGCCCAGATCTGAGCACCACATGTGCTGCTCTTTGGTGCACGGTGACGACGTCCAACGGCTTGCTGGTGTGCCAGACCAAGAACTTCCCCTGGGCTGATGGGACGCCTTGCGGACATGACAGCTACTGCTTGGCTGGCCAGTGTCTCACCAAAAGCCAAGCTGCCAAACACCAGGTAGGAGACCAGAGAAGAATAGCTTTGAGTCAAAGTCCGAGTGCGTTCACCCTTGAAACTCTCAACTCAATTCTATCATTTTGACGGTGTGTTCTAGACTCCTGTCAACGGCGGTTGGGGTCTGTGGGGTCCATGGGGAGACTGCTCCCGCACTTGTGGAGGAGGTGTGCAGTACTCTTTCCGCTCCTGCGACAACCCGCTGCCAAAGAACGGGGGCAAGTACTGTGAGGGCAAGAGGATCCAGTACCGCTCCTGCAACACAGAGACCTGCCCTGACACCAACGGTGAGACGTTGTTCGCCTGTGATGAAAAGCCTGTCCCTTGTGTCTGAAAGCTAGCATAGCCAGTCAAGCTAAACGAGCTGTGAATCTGACCTGCCTTCGCTCTCTTTCCCAGGGCTGTCATTCCGCGAGGAACAGTGCCTGGCCCACAACGACATGTCCGCCCAAGTGTCACTGGGTTCAGGCGAGGGCGTTGAGTGGGTGCCCAAGTATGCTGGAATTTCTCCCAAGGACCGGTGTAAGCTGGTGTGTCGCGCCAAAGGGACCGGATATTTCTTCGTCCTTAAATCCAAGGTAAGAGTTTGAAGTTTTTTGTTGTGTTTTTTTCAATAAAGCTGAGTTTAACACAGGTGACCCCCAGGGTGTTGTGTCTTTTCGCTTGTATGGACTTGCAAGTGGTGTTATCAGCTATCACAATTTTTCTCAAACACCCTCAAGGCTACTGCCTCGCTGGGAAAAGGAAAAAGAAAGGAAAAAAGCTATTACCTTTTACCCCGACCCAGACTCTTATGTCACAGCTTCACCAGACACAATGTCTCTCTGCTACCCCCAGGTGGCTGATGGCACGCCCTGCAGCCCAGACTCCACTACCGTTTGCGTTCAAGGCCAGTGCGTGAAGGCTGGCTGTGACCGCGTTATCGGCTCCAACCGACGATTCGATAAGTGTGGTGTCTGTGGTGGCAACGGCTCCACCTGCATGAAGATGTCTGGTTCTATGGACCGCGCCAGGTAAACATCCAACACCAGCTCTTTTGTGCACGTCCCATACTGCAGTCGTGGTTCAACCTGACCTCCATCTGTTCCCTGTTTCAGGCCTGGTTACCAGGATGTCGTCACCATACCTGCCGGCGCCACCCATCTGGACATCAAGCAACGCGCTCCGGGCAATGGCCGCCATGACAACAGCTACCTGGCGGTGCGTCGGCAGGATGGGACCTATTTGTTAAATGGCGACTACAAGCTGATGACCATGGAGACTGACATCACCCTGCGAGGGGCGTTGCTCCGGTACAGTGGCTCGTCGGCCACCCTGGAGCGTATCCGGAGCTTCTCACCGCTCCCCGAGCCCATCACCATCCAGGTCCTGTCTGTTGGGGAAGCCCCAAGGCCCCGCGTCAAGTTCAGCTACTTTGCGCCAAGACCCAGTAACGCTGCTTCGGTGTCTAACAACAACAACAACGGAGGAGGCCGCCGTCACTCTATCAATGCCATCCGGGAGGTAGGCGGAGCTGAGTGGACCCTGAGAGAGTGGGGTCCCTGCTCCCAGACCTGCGGAGGAGGCGTGCAACAGAGGGAGGTGGTGTGTCTGGACCCTCAGGGTCGTCCCTCCAGGGATTGTCCCGAGGAGCTGCGTCCTTTGGCTTCACGGAGCTGCTCCATCCAGAACTGCCCCTCCTGGCTCCTCGGAGAATGGTCGCCGTGCTCCAAGACCTGCGGCAGAGGCTTCCGCAAACGCCAGCTCCGCTGTGTCGGCCAAGACGGCCGCACGCTCACCCTCGACAGTTGCGACTCCAAAGATCGACCTCGGCCACTGCTGGAACTGTGCAATCAGGGCGCCTGCTAGAGGCCGGTGCTCGCCTCCTCTCACACCCAAGAGCAAGGAGCCAGATGAATGTTTACATGCGCAGGACTGCCAGATTGTATGAGTTCGAACGCACGTCAAGAGTCCCAAACGGGCCGATTTTTTTTGTTCATTCCCTCCATCTAGTGCGGGGATAGATGTTCTTACCGCCGTGGCGCTGTCACATAGAGAGGCAGCCGTGGAGACTGATGGGAGCCTGCTGCCTGTCCAGCCGGCCAGCAGAGAGGCACATCTTTATGGCCCATAAGGTGCAGAGAGCACAGCCGGTCCTGAGGTCCAGAAAGGATCACGCTGCTTTCCATGCCAGTGTCGTGCTTATGTGTGATTGTGATACTGTGTGTGTGTCCGGTTGTGAGCGTGAGAGTGTGCTTTTCTTTTTTTCTTTTTTAATACATGTATATGTTTTGTTTTTTTTCGTCCAAGCTGGGCTGGACTGACACATATGGGGTGGGGACGGGGGACATTATTGCAGAGTATATAAAGAAACATATGATAGAGAGTCGTTCATATTCTACTTGCTCACCCCATCAGGTATGGACTTTAAGATAGGTAGTAGCTGTTAGCGTGCGTTGATGTTCAATCTTGTCAGTTTATTTATCACAAACCCGTAGCACTTCGTCTTTATTTTCTTTTTTTTGCCAGTGGCACATCGTTACACCCAGTAAATGCCTCAGTCACAGTACTTTTGTCCTTTTAGCCATATCTTATCCTCATCTACACAGCCTTCGATGAGGGAAAACACAGACCAAAGAGGAGTGCGTGAGCGTGCGTGCGCACGCGCCTGTGTGCGAATGTGTGTGCTTGTGTTGTCATGTTAAGAGGGACTTGTCTCCTGCTACTACTTCATAAGTAAGTCTCTCTTGCCTTCTGCGAAGGCACCTTTCTTTTTTTTCTATTGATTCTGTTTCTTTTGTACAGAATATCCATACATTATTTATTTTTGTACAGCCTGTTAAATATAATCATGTGGCTTTTTAAAAATATATATATAAATAATTTTTATTTGTTATTGAGATTACAGAAGGGAGTAGAAAATAAAGAGTATTTATACAATGTTATACGATTTTTATATATATATATAAATATATATATATATACATATAAGAATATATATATATATTTGGTCCTAGATTCACAAATAAAGTATCACATTGACTTGTGCAGCTTTTGTGTCCAGAGTGGTTTGTCCCTATTGTTATGGAGGCTTTGCTATTAACATCCACTTTGTACTGCAGAATTTATCAGCTTCAAGTACAGGGCCAAGGCTGTATAGACACTTGGGAATGTGATCGTTCGCAAAGAACTTTTTATGTGCTGTTTTCCTGGCATGTAAGATCCACTGCTTGTCCGATACAACAACAAAAAAAATCCATTTCTATCCCTAAACATGACATAATTTCAGCTCCTCGCTGCCAGCCCATTCAGCAAATGAAGAACTCAAGTGAGTTCCTACTGGAGGGTGTCACCCAATTCACTTCATAGCTTGTTTCAAAGTTAAATGGTTTGCCCACTAGATGCCAGTGTTTCATTGACACTTCTAGCTCTGGTGTCTCCACATTATGGCTTTAGCCTCAGGCTTGTGAGGCACCTTTGTATTCAGACAGATCTTATACAGTCCAGACAGATGGTTGAAGCCTTCCTCTCCTCTCTCCGAAAAAAAAAAAGTCTTGTCCCACGATGTGGGTCAGTTTGTAACACAGTTGGGGAGTTAGACTGTCTTCTCTTGCCAACAGCTGACGTGACCTTTGCAAAGATCCATTTTTCCCCCCACGATTCATCCCTTAATTGGGTCTCCCCTCCGGTTTCCCTTCCCAAATTCTGTGGTCGCTTTGTTTTAAGCTCTTTGAGGTTGGCCCCAACTATCTGGATCCCAGCTGGGGTCCTACCAAATACATCCGTACCACCGTATTGGCAACGACTGCAGTGTGCCAGCACCTTCCTGTTGGACGCTGAGCTAGATGAGCGCCCACCATGATGGCGCCTTGCGCGGAACCAAAGGAAATAATTATCCCCTAATTAGCAATGGTTAAGGAGAAGATTGGCCAACTCTACAAACAGCCTAATAGCATCACGAGTGGCCAGGATGTGTAGGCCTAAACAACCAAGGAAGAATAAACAAGGCAATCCTTCAGGAAAAAAGGTTGCCGCTAATATGAGATGAAGCCTCATCTTGCTTGTTTTGTCATGTCTCAGCGGGGGTCACATCGTCAAGGCGCAACAAGAGGCATCTGGAAGGCATTAAGAGTCTCCTCTGCTCAATGTGGGTGGCATTTCCCAGGCACAATTCTCTTCATCCTTTTTGCCAACCGTGGTTGCCACTAAAAAGTTGGTTCAAATGAGATCTGATGTGGTCTTTCAAACTGGAAGCCAAGCGCTTGTTTGACACAAAGTCCACTTTGTCCAAATAGCTTGCTTGAAAAAAAAAAAAAAAAAAATTGGGTTGATTTTCCTGTTACAGGCAGAGGTTGACACACAAATTTCCACATGGTGAAAGGAAAGAAATGCTTTAGGTGGCCTTATGAAAACACGATTTCAGGATTGAAAATCATGAAACCGTATTCAGGGTTTAATTATTCTGTCAGCGCATGATTATATATTACTGGAGCATTTGCCATTTTTGGAGATTCACAGGTCCAAAAACTTCACTGGTTCCTTTTCAGAGCTGTAATTTAACTCTTTAATTATGACTTTTATGACTGCCGCTAGGTCTCAACAGGTTAGCACAAGTTGCTGTTTTTTGATCCAACATAGGCCTCAAAGCAGTGGCAACACAGTTCTGCATGGTGGTCTGCTGTTGAGAATCCAGACACCAACCACAGTATTATTCCTTAGTCATGTACTAGACTGCGGCAGTTTGGGGAAATGGAACTAAACAAGAGCGACGTTCCCCCGTTTCCAGGTCGTTACCTGGAAACCCCTGTTTCTTAATGTGACTAATCTTGTTGAAATCCACTTTATTGCTTCCTGTAAATGTCACCATAAACTTTATTTTGTAAGATAATTTTGTAGCTTAATCAGGAATCTCACACATATGAATTACTTCAAAGAAGTTGCCGTCTCACCGGCGTGTTTTGTCGCAACGTGTCGGGTTACCACGCCCTCTGATTCCTGCCGCCTGAGGTCGTGAAAATTCACTAAAATGTAATGAATCTAACCGGAAATGAGCAGTTTTCCTTTCAAAGTAAAATATACATAAATGTGGACGATCAGTTAACCTTTTTGATTTGTTTCCTTAATAACAACTAGATTTGACTTTTTTTTTTTTTTTTTTTTGCTTGTTCTGGCAAGCAAGTTAAACAGCTTGTGACTTCAATTATAACATTGCCTAAGTGTCCCCCGACTTTCTTTTGATCAAAATATGAGTTTGAATTGTACAAAAGACGTTTTCTAAAATAAATAAATAAATAAATAAATAAAAACCGTTTACTGAGAGTCTTTGGCTCTTTGAGAGTCTTTGGGTCGAGTCCTCCTTCTGCAGGAACAATTGGGCAACCAGTTGGCATTATGCTATCTTG
Organism: Nelusetta ayraudi; assembly: GCF_046127955.1. NCBI lineage: Eukaryota > Metazoa > Chordata > Actinopteri > Tetraodontiformes > Monacanthidae > Nelusetta > Nelusetta ayraudi. Next base: position 36,144 of record NW_027466246.1, read on the forward strand.
CCAGTAGATGCCTCAGATTCTTAACACAACGGATACTTAATGCCTTATTTTGAAAGTTCTGACCAGAAGTCTTCTCCTGGCATATAGGGATTGACTCACTCTCACTCTCTCCCCTCTTGCGCGAACTCAAGAGGGTAATTTGAGCAAATGGGGGGGACGGGGTCGGTGGGTATGGCTCGGGGAGGAGAGGTGGTCCCAACGGGCTCCCTGAGGTGTGGGAACAGGACGCAGGAAACAGACGCTTACACACGTGGAGAAGGAACCATCGGAGTTTGGTTCCTGATCCGGAGTGGAGGGCTCACAGGCAACAAAAACACCCAAACCATCTGGATTGGTGCGTGTCTTAGTTGAAAACGCCCAAAACAACAACAAAAACAAGAAGAACAAGAAGAAGAAGAAGAAGAATGTTTCCGGGACAGACCAATAGGTGACCGATTGAAAGCCTAGGAAGGAAGCGCCTGTTTTCTGTAGTTGTTCTCCGAGGGGCGATACTGAGGGAGCTCCGGCAGGGTTGATGGAGGAGGAGACCTGGAGGGTGAGAATGGGGGCGCGGACGCTGCGATGGAGCTTGTTGCGGAGCTCGCTGCTGCTTTGTTTGTTCTCCGGTGAGTCTCCACTTGTGCTTTCACACCAAGTCAGTCCGTGCTTGGCCCTTTAGCCGAAGCTCACAGCTGGAGCTGTTTGTTTGTTTGTTTGTTTGTTTGTTTTGTTTTTGTTTTAAACAGTTGCAAATACCCGTTAAACTTTAGTTTCTTTGAAAGTGTCTTATTTTGAGGTGGTGGGGGTAGACCGAGCTTTCCATTGACTTCCATGGCGAACTTTGCGCTCACTGCATGCGTTGGAGAGATGGGGGTCGTTGGAGGGGTGGGGGCTGCTTTTAAGGACATGGTGCCTTTTGTCCTCCCGAGGCGTGTGGAGAGACAGGAGCCAGGACCCTTCCGAGGACCACCCAGTCAGAGGAGTTTGCATGCGGGACCTCAACTGGCGCCTGCTGTGTCTAAGGGCAGGGGTTCTGCCCCCCCCCCCCCCCCCCCCCTACTTTTTATGTGTTACATTTACCTTTTTCAGCATCAGGAAGTAGCACTGAGTCCAAGCATTAGATCATTGGATCTCTGCTCTTCTCTACCTACAACTGTTCACACATACGCCACCAGGCGCGTCAGTAGCAGCATTTTCTTCTCTCTTTCTTCCAGCATCCCCTCATTGAGTGCGTGTTGAGGGATTGTTAAAAGAAAAAAAAGTTGGAAAGGGTGTGGCTTAGGCTGAGCAACGGTGCGGTATGGACACAAGACACAAACAAAGACAACCGTTTGTGCCGCAGATCCCTTAATTTAGCTTTTTTTGGCTGCAAATGTTTTTTCTTACATATTTTTGCCACATATAATAATAATAATGATAATAATAATAATAATGATAATGATAATAATAATAATAATAAATAATAATGGATTGGATTTATGTAGCGCTTTTCAAGGCACCCAAAGCGCTTCACATTGAATCCATTATTCATTCATACCACATTCACACTGATGGTGGTAAGCTACAAGTGTAGCCACAGCTACCCTGTGGCAGACTGACCACCACTTAACATCCACTCACATTCTTAAGAGGCAGTGTGGGTTAAGTGTCTTGCTCAAGGACACAACAACAGACTGGGATGGAGCAGGATTTGAACCGCCAACCTTTCAGTCCAGCTCTACCTCCTGAGCTACAGTCACGCGCAAATATTCTTCCTGTGGTGTTTTAGTTAGCATGCTGATGATGATGTACGTTGCAGTGTATAACCAACTCACTGGTCTCAATGTATTGCACTGTTGGGATGTATGCTGCCCTGTGGCTGACCACCTCCCTTCCCCCGACCCACCACCAACATTTGTCACACAATACTCATAATAGCTTGATCTCAAACTTAACCTCTGCCTGTTAAGGACTGTGCTCAATGAGGGAGTCTGTGCACCTCAACAGCCAACTATGAATGAACCAGACTGCAGACTGTGATTCAGTTCATTGGCTGCCACACTCAACCAGCACATGGAAAAACAAATCCAGCAGGTTTGCCATTAACTTGGGAGAGGTGGCGGTGGGGGAGGGGGGACCTCCAAAACTCTCTATCCACCTCTTAGCAACAGCTGCTCGTTGCCATGCGGTCTTTGTTGTGAACAAAGTGCAATGCGAGGGGACGTCTTCGTTGGTTTGTCTTTTGGGAGTGGGGGGTTGGGGGGGTGGACCGCAGAGAAGTTTGAGTGAGAAAGCATCTGAGAACCCTCTTCCCTCAGAGTTGACTTCTTCCTGCTTTTCCTCAGTCAATCTGAAGGTCCTGGTGTCTCCTCTGGCTTTCCCCGCACCTGTAATAAATTCACAGCAGCCGTGCCTTTAAATGGGCCCTTGAAGGTATAAATAGGTGGTGTAGGTTGAGGCTGGCGGTTCTTTGGGGCGAGTTTGGGAAAGCTTGTATGATGGCAGCAGATTTATATAGACACACACACATGTATATATATATGTACTGTATATTTGTTTGTTTTGGGAGGGGTTCAACAAAAGTTTCCCAAGTAACCGCAGAGTAACCCAACCCCAAGAGACCTGACTTAAAAGTTTATTTTAGGGCATGTATCATCACAGGAAGCTTTTGAACCCAGATAAATATTTTCACCCCCTTTTAATGGCTGTTATGTTAATAGATGACATGAAAGCGTGTGTTTGTGCGTGTTCCAGGTACCAGCAGAGCCCAGTGCATAGGCTGCATCGACTACTGTTGCGAGGCTTCCCCGCCTTTCTGCTGCTCCTACTACGCCTACGTGGGCGACGTCCTCTCGTAAGTCCGCGCTCGTGCACTAAACGCGCTAAATCAAGACCATGCAAGAGAGTGTGAAGGGCCTTCATGGTTTTGAAACCAGCACACTAAGCGCTTGGACAATTATCCAGCAGGCCCGACTGAGGACAATTCATGGACAGGGCTTCTATAAGGAAGGCTAAAGTGGGTTTAAAGAGGTCACATTACGCTTTAGGAACAGTTTGGGAGTCTCAAACACTTTTCAAGCATTTTCCAAAATAATGAAAACCCAGAGAAAGCCCCACTTCTCAGAAGACCATTGTTTCAAATACATTTAAAAACATAAATACTTTATGGCTATAGCTACACAGAAAAGAATCAATGTTAAGAACAGATTTTGGCTTCTTATCGTTGTCAGGGACCATGCTGCAGCACAAGTTGACAAAGAAACCACAGTCTCCACTTTAGCCTACCATAAATAGAGAATAGCAGTGGGTCAACTGTTCATTTAAATTATTGACCATATTTGAACTATTGAATTAGTGAAGAAAAGACCCTAAATTAAGTCTTCAGGACCTTTTAAAAAAAACAAAAAAAAAACAAAACATTGCATTTGTCCAGGTGATCCTGGCAGCTGGGTTCCATTTAAATAAAAAAGGGCTAATTCTCACACCAGCTGTCCTTCAACGTGCCAGGAGCCCCATCTGACCTTTGACACCTGCGACTCCTTTGATTCAACACAGCTGCACCGGCCCTGCCGGGCTCTTCTGTTGTCAGGAGCACAGCTTTGCATCCTTTTCTTGTGATTGTAAACCTAATGGCATTTTGTGCCGGTTAACCTTACTTAACTTTGTGTGTGTGTGTTTGTTCGTTCCAGGGGCACCACAATTTCTGGCATCGTCTTCGGCGTGGTCTTCCTGATGGGCGCCGTGGCTGCTCTGTTCCTCTGCGTGTGCATGTGCGTGAAGAATGGGCGAGACGCGCGCGTCGGCGTCTTCAACACTTCCTACATCAACACTGTAACCCATGGATATCCAGGTGGGCCAAAGGTTAACACACACACATACACACAGAGAAGATGGACGGAGATGATTTAGCATAACCTACTGTGCCTCTCTGTCTTATTGGTCATGGACAAGTATTCTCTCATGTTCATTTGGCCCTTCTTGCTACACCACAGCACCGCCCAGCTCGGCTCTCTGATCGTGTTTCATGAACATGACACCACCGGCGCATCGAGTCGGCGCCCGACGCAGAGACGTGCATTATTCAGCTGCGAGCGTTGTGAATTATTCTGCTCCTTGTTCCCCAAGAGTGAAGAAGTGTCGTCCCCTCGTCTCGTCTAGTCCCGATCGGCGTCTCACAATAAAATGTCCCCCTTAACTCGTTAGGCTGACTGTTATTAATAATCATCAGGTTGAAAATGGCACTTTCTTTTCCCCGCTGATGTAACCCTTGTGGGTTCGCAGCGGAACGGAACGCCGCTCATCTCATCTTTCATCTCTGTTGCTGTGTGTGTGTGTGTGTGTGTGTGTGTGAATAATGCAATATTCCCCCCCAGCTTGTGAGGCTGCAGCTGCTGCTTTTGTGGTCGACGAAAAGGTTTTTTTCACCGCCAGATACATATATAATCTTTCTTTTTCTTTTATCGTGCTGCTGGTCCTGGGAGGTGGGCACAGTGGTGTAGTGGTGAGCGCCGTCACCTCGTAGCTGGCGGGTTGCAATGCGGTTCCTTGGCTGTTGTGTGTGGAGTTTGCAAATAGCATCCTCCTCCAGTCTAGAGAAACAGTCTTTTGCACTCTTATTTGAACAGGGCATTCTTGAAAGTGAAACGATAGATTCAACGACGATGGGGCTACTAAACTGAGTGTGGAATTGCACCCTCTAGAGCAGGCATGGGCAAACTACAGCCCAGGGGCCATATGTGGCCCGTTAAGCTTTCTTAATCCGGCCTGCTGAACTTGAAGAAATAAAATTAATAGTCAGTCAGTCATAAAATAGCTGTAGTCATTTCAATAAAGAGTTAAATACCATAGGGCTTCAAAGACACTGATTTTGTTGTTTGTTTTTTTCTATTGACATTAAAGCAACATGTTTTCTACATATCCCATGATATATTTATTCCTCCTATGAGGTGGCTCACCAAAACACTCATCCATCTGCTGCTGCTCCGCTACCCCCCTCTGTCACATTTTAGAACCCGTTGCGTCCCCACCAGTCAAAAAGTTTACCCATCCCTGGACTACAAAGTGAGGCGATGAATTCAACGGGCAACTAAACTGAGCCCTTTGCTCTACAGGTTGCAATTCTGCCATTCAACCACTAGATGGTGGTGTAGCCATATGAAGCCCAAGTTGAGAATTTTAGTTACTAGGGTTTTTTGTTGTTGTTTTTTTTTAAACCCTCCTGCTTAACTTGTCCTTTCTTGTTTGTTCCTCTCTGCCTTCAGGTCCTCCTCCTCCATACACCCTCGACTATGAGATGTACACCCCCTCACTGCGACCACCGCCCTACACCCCCGCTCAGGCCTCACCGGCCAATTACTCCCCGCCTCCTCCTTACCCCGGCACTCCTCCTAAGTGAATCCCTGCGGCACGCATCATCCACCGTCAAGCCTCTGACCTGTCGCGGCGGGCAGGTTTTCCACACCCAGAGGCGGCTGCCATGCCAACGGTGTGCAATAACACGTCTGGGAAATGGGGGCAGAGGGGGTGCGCACACCTCGATTTGCACATGCAGGGCGTCAGGATCCCTGTAGTTTGAGGGTGGTGACTGAACAGGAGGGGAAATTATGACTATTTAACCTGGTGTGAGGCAAGAGAGCCCAGCCAGAGTGCCCGTCCAGAATGACTTAGTTAGAAGCCAGCGGGTACTTTGCTTTAACCTGAACAGACGGCAACCCTTATCCTCATCCAGCTGTGCACATCAAAGGTGCCACGGTGCTTTGATGGGCTGGGTGAGGAGACCTCACATGGCTGGAGGAGGGAGAAGACAACGTTGACTCCGTTCTTTCTGGCAGTTTACCCTCTATTTTTTACCTGTAAGTTAACTTGATTAAGTTCAGTCTGCACCTGAGATGGTACATGGTGCGTAACGTGAATTTTAATTTTAACTCTTGAGGTCTGACTGAAGCTGTCAAACTGAAAACTTGAATTATTATTAACAATAAAGATGACTTTAATTGCATGGAAGGGGCTGGTGTTTGGGGGTAATGTTTGTAATAATTATTGCCATACTTGAAATAATGTGACAACTGAATTGTGGAGCTTTCTTTTGATCTGTAAAAGTTTTTTTTGTAATGTCTGTAAAGTGTGAAGCATTCCTCATGTGAACTGTAACTGAAGGGTGATTAAAGTTTGTAATTAAGAGCTGATTTGATTTTACTTGGAACATTTTTAATTATATATGACTGGATGGATAACAGAAGAGATTTGACTGTCAGGTACTTGGGTTCACTTTCACTTCTTGTTGAAAAATAACGTGTGACTTTGATTTCCCCCCTAAATATCGAAGGATATTTTTGAAATAACCATTTAACAATAGATACAACCTGGGACATTAAACTGTCCTCTTTGCGTGGGTGCACCTGCACAACTGTGACGTGTGCAGTGTTTCATTTTTAATGTGAGGTTAATTAAAAACGGTCGAATTGTTTTATTTATTTATTTTGGGGCTGGTACAAAGGAATGGAAACGAAAAGTATGTACGCCTTCACGAGAATAGTGACGGGCGTGCGTGTCTGCGCGTGCGTGTTCCGCGCGCGCTCGCGCCCGTTAATCACACACGCTGTGGTCAGGTGACCGGGCGCTGAGCAGCTGTGCAGCCTCGATATCGCTCAGCACCACCACCACCATCAGACAGACAACGGGAGTCACCGGCGCAGAGCAGACCAGTCAGCGGCGCATCTGACGCACAACAAACCCCTCGAACCGCTCAGAGAAACACCGCCGCCATGGGGGACCGAGTGGCTCTACTCCTGCTGGCTGTGCTGGCTTCGGCTCTGGCCGCAGAGGTAGGATTATTAGCCGTTTTTGTGTAAGAATGTTGCCCTCTTTCTCTCTCTCTCTCCTCACCATATTGTCGTTGTCGTCCTGCGCCAAGCTAGCCTAAGTTAGCGCCGCCGGAAGCCGCTTTGCACGGCGCTAAAGGCTGGTACGTGTTCGACCCCCTCAAAGGACAGAGGCACGTCCCCCAGAATTGGAAAAGTAAAGCCTATTATGCATTTTATGGATACGTCGTTTTATTTTCCCTCGCAGCAACTGACAAGGTTTTCTTCTGAAGGGGCAACTATCTCGCCTGGTGTTTTATGTTGGGGAGTCCTAACCGGAAATGCTTCTTTAAAAACCCAGCAGCCTTAACCTTGGTTGGGGCCGCCTGGATATTTATAAATCACAGACCAAACATAAATAAACAAGAACATCGCTTAAACGTCAAGAGAAGGCGTCAATCACGCCTGTGTGTTTGTGTCGATGAAATGCATGTTTTTAAAGGGTGCGTTTAGTCTTCATAACCGTGTAACATGAATATTTCGACGGCTGGCGGTGCATTGCCTCCCGTTGAAGTCCTCTTTTCCCAGGCGGTGGTAACTTTGTTAAAAATAACCAAGGCAACGGTGAAATAAATGAGCGTGACACCGCAGACTGCTAGCTTCACTCGAGCTCCTTCGTCTTGGTTTGTCTTCTTTGTAAAAGAAGAAGAAGAAGAAAACTAGCACTTGTGTTCAGTCTCGCAAAGCGTGCCGAGCCGAGTCGGGTTTGTCAACAAATGATTTAGTCCCCAGTCATACTGCGGTAAAGGTAAAGAACGATGCTGACCACAACACGCCTATCAACCCGCCTCGTTGCCCAATCCACTGCCGTCCAGCTCCGTTTTATGGTGAATCAATCAATCAATAAAAGGCTCCATCGAGCAGTTTTTCATTTTTCGTAACACCGGGGGCGATTCTTTTTTTCTGTTTTTTTTTTGTTAAAGGGAGGTGGGCGTGTTTGGGGGTGGTAACAAATAAAAGACAATAGTGCACCTTGTTCGCTCCTAATGGGGACGTGACGCCATTTTCGGTCGTACGGTATATTTTTCTTCATCAGAACACCTCGCCCTGAAGGTGCTGGCGTGGCGGCGCAAACCCAAGGGCTGAAGCGAACGTTCCGCGCGCCTTGCCTCGGCGTTGTGTCAGAATGTGGCGGAGGAGAGGAGAACGGAGAAGTAAGATGGCGGCGGTGCACTGCAGCATTTATCAAAGGTCGGGGAAACTGGGAGCCAACAGGGGTGCTTTTTGCTTATTGCTGCTGCTCTGCCTCCGTCTTACCGGCACACTGCTGTTCAGGGCAATACAACCGCGGTGGTATATAAGCGACACTCTTATAGAGACTCTTAATATTGTGCTATATCAGATCCACATCCTTGGTCCCTCTCTCTCTTTTTTGTAATCTACTCTCATCATATGTGGGATTTTTTCTTCTTCTTCTTTCCCAAATTGAACAAATGCAGATTTGTTAAAAGCACAGGGAAGGTTTTGTCTGACATCAGTTCCTCTCCCTGTGCAAGTCATGCAGTATTTTTGCACTTGGTGGGTGGGGAAATAAGCCATGCATCATGGGGATTTCACTCTGCTTTGAGTGGTTTCATTAGTTTAGGAGCATATCTGCCGAACTCAAAATTTTCAGTTTTCAGAAAAGAAAGGTAAAAAAAAAAAAACTTCAAAGAAAGGAGAAGTTTGGCCAATACGTCAATTTGCCCCCCCCCCCCCCCAAAAAAAAAGAGTGAGGCAGATACGCTCGTTGGCGGTTCTCTCTGTTCTTGCCAACTGCAACTGGTCTTACCGCAGCTCTATCACTGAAACATTGTGTATCCTTCAACCACCGGTGGCCACATCAGCTGGGTTTGGACATTGTGGCGCAGGAGCAGCTGAAAGTCTATCTTGATTTTGCATTTTGTACCCCCGTCTTTCCTCTCGGAATAAAAGGAGAGTGTTTCTAACATGGTCGACCTTCACCGTTTCATCCACCTGGCCTGTAATCATGTGGAACGAATAATAGCCCGGCATCTCATCAAGCAAACCGTTGGCTTTGTTTGTAATCCATCGCTGAGTGTACTTAAGGCGAGTCCACTTTTTTGGAGTCTGGGGGGCATCAAAGGCGCGACTGGCGAAACGCAGAGGAGGAAGAAGCGTCAGGAACCACATCAAATCTGATTACAGACACTGTGAGTTTATTTTAATCTTGTCAGGGCTTGTTTATAGCACACACCTAAAACAGATCCAGCTCTTCCTGATGGGCCCGCGCCTTGGAGCGTGGGAGTTGGATGCCAGCCTTTGTGTGTTTCTAAACGCCGGGGAAATGGCTGTTGGACGGGCGCAGGCAGTGTGCTTGCGTGCACACTGCAGTCTTTCAGCCTGAGGCCGACCGGCCCTTTTCCCTTATTAGCGGCTTTAATGCCATTATGCTTGTTGGCGCTGCCAGCTTCTCTCTCTGGCACCACCATCACTGCTCATGCTGCAGTTGGAAATCTCTTGAAGGAGAAACCCACGCCGCGCTCCCCCGCTGTCGGTCGGTTTTCTTAGTTTACTTGTTAGCGTAGCCTGCTTGGCCCTACCCTGCCTCTCAACTGTTGTTTTTTTTTTCTTCCCCCTTATTCTTTACAGCGCCTACACAAAAGCAACCTCATAATCAGTGTGTTGGAGCCTTGTGACTGAGCTGTATTCAGGTCAGCTGAAGCAAACGTCAGTGAATTATTCAGTTTTCCCAATCCCAGGGTTTGGTGGTTTGCCAACTTGGTTCGACAGAAGTTTTCTTTATCCTCAGAGATTAAAAAACAATGGTGTTTGGCATTGCGGTGTTATGTTGCGAAACCACTTTTTTTTGTATCCCAAACGTAATCTTGTTCTGTCTATATCGGTTTATTTTATTTCTTGTCTTAACCAATAAAAGGATAGACATTTTAGTTTAGGTGTCATACACTTTCAGGTGCAAATCCTCTTACTGTTGTTTTTGTCACGAGAAGATGCAAACCGAAGAAAAGGCACAAACCTCTGGTGTTCGCTGTCGCACCCCTCCTACTTCTTCAGTTTCCTAGATATTACTTTGTGCCTCGCTTGAATTACCTTCTAATAATGAGACACGGATCATGTTTGTCCTCGGCACGCCTGGTTTTTGTGCACCTCCGCTGCCTGTGAACATTCCCAACTCCAGTAGCGCATTGTCTGCCTTGTTTGTGTCAACAGTGGTAGCAGCAGCAGTGACACCGTGGTTCTCCCAATGAATGTGCCCCCTGTATTCCTCTCTGTCTGCTCTGGAGAAAAGAATTCCTGACCTTTACATGCTGTTGTCTCTGTTGTCATGGTCCCTGATTTGCACTTTTGTCTTTTAGAGCTTCTGCGTGTCTCCTAGTTTTTCACTCTGTCCAGTCTAATGACATTCCATGCAGGAGTTCCACAGGTAGGGCATTGTTTGGATATTAAGATAATTAAATGACTGCATCTGGTTCGTTTGTTTGGTCTTTTTTGAGGGTGTGGAAGGGTCTTCTACACCTTCACTTGAAAGGCGGCATCCCTCCTTTTCATGAGGCATGTTCGGAATCTAGCGGTGCTGATTTCGGAGGTGGGCCGATTGGGATCGGCTGAAAGGCCTGCTTTGTGTGATGGAACCGGGCCTCTTGCAGACAAGGATGTCAGGCTGGATGTGATCCAACAATTATCTGGTCGCCAGAGAAACGGTGTTTGCCTTGCCGGTAGGCCTGAATGAGAGCGTTCTGATTTTGACTGCGCTGACATATTTTTGGGAGCAAGGCTGCTTGCCAGCAAGGGTTTAACCTTAAAGTATCCTTGCACTGACAAAAGTTGCATTTCCACTGCGGGAGCTGTTCAGCAGTTTGAGGAATGGACTAGAACGGAAATGGTTTTCAAAGGTCTGCTTGGCTCCCCAAACACAGCCGCTGCCCCTTGTTTCTTATGTGGAGGATTTATGCATTGCAATGCCCTTGTAGTTATACTGCCCCCTTTGTGCTAACCGTTTAATGTTTTACATCCTTTTCTAGTTACCACGAGTGACTCTTGGCTATGGGAATGCAAACAAATAATCACCCGCTAATAGTCTGCGGTTCCTCGGTTCCCCTTGCGGGCAGTTCCTGCAACTGAGGCCCTAAAACTGCGTGTGGTGCTAAATCGCTTTTATGCCGAGGCGAAATGTTTATACCCCCCCATCACACTGAATGTTACAACTTTCCAATTTGGCCGATTTCGAAAAGCAACTTTGTTTGAACGCGCTCGGAACCAAACGAAGCCCGGAGGCTTTATTGCCTGCAAGTCTTCAGGGAGCGCAGTGCAGCGGGCCTCGTCCCCCCCCCCCCCCCCCCCCCACGCCCTGACTGCCTCGTGTTAGCGATGATCCCCCGGCCGGGCGGCGCCGTTTGTCACCGTCAGACTGCTATTTTCACCTGTAAATATCTGCGGTGCACTGCCGGAGATGCGCCGCTCATTTGGCTGCTGCTGAGCAAGCAGCTGCTGGTGAAAGAATCGAAGTAATAAGTGGAGGAATGAGTCGTCCTGACCTGCCTGACTCCTCCTCCTCCTTCACCACCTCCGCCTTCGCAGCTTGCAGATTTCACTTTATCAGCGAGGAATGTGCACTCGCAGTGCTCGCACACCTCACCAGAAGTCTCCAGAGTGTTGTGATTTTTCAGCCGACCCCATTCTTTTGTGTGTGTGTGTGTGTGTGTGTGTGTGTGTGTGTGTGTGTGTGTGTGTGTGTGTGTGTGTGTGTGTGTGTGTGTGTGTGTGTGTGTGTGTGTGTGTGTGTTTGTGTTTGTGTGTGTGTGTGTGTTCGACCGACTGACCTTCCAGCCCAGCTGAGATACGACCTTGTCACCTATAATCTGACCGAAGCCAATGCAATCAATTTTTAATCATGGATCTTGGCCCCCACGTGACTCTGCCAGAGTGGTCGGATGTTAAATCACAATCATTTCAGTTTCTGTATTCCATTTGTTGAGTGGGAATGCACTCACGGACTCCACAGTGCCTCCGGGTCGGCAGGCAGTCCACGTCGAAGTCTTTTTGGCAAGCGGAATCTCGTAAGAAACCCGCCGGCCTCACTGCTGAACCTCCCAGACGCTGGAGAGGAAGTGGGCGAGAGGGCTGGGCCGAAACCCGAGAGCAAGGTTTGACATTTATCCTGGATGAAGTGCATCACGGCCGGTGTGAAGTGGCTGGGAGAGACGTGTGGAGGGGTCGCGGCGAAGAACACGTCAGGTTTCATTCACGCGTTCTCAAAAACGCTCATTTTTGTTTGAATAATCAACCAAAAGACTTGCGGGTCTTTTTTTTTTTTTTTATCATGAGTGACACATTCCCTTAAAAGTCTTCCTCTTTCATATATCAAGTATATTTCAGTGTGTCAGTATTACTCAGCCCGCCCACCCCCAGCCACACCACCACTCCTTTTAATTTTGATTCGGTGTCCAGGAGACGTGCACGTCGGAACTAAGGCTCTGCCCTCAGACGGCGAGTTAATTAAGTGCAGACATGCAAGTTCTCCTTGAATTAAACGGGCTGGCTTTCATAAATGAATTTTAATGAACGTCCTCCCGGGTCCGCCTCAGTGCTGCCCACTGCTGGCAGCGACGTCATCTCAGATCCGGGGATTAAAAACTAAAGTGAAGCCAAACTATCGGGAAAAGAAGGTCGTCATTGACAGCGTGTTCTCAGACCAGATACTCGGCGGGCGAGTGGCATTTGCAATTGAATGTTGTGCACAAATTCCCCTCAGGATTTATACAGTACCTGCTCGGATTCTGTGGAACCGCAGTAGAACGGAACTCTCTACTCTCCTGCCTACCGTGCTTCTCGTATGAAGCGTCTCAGCTTTCCTCCAGCCTGCCTGTTAATTGGGCGAAAGTGGAGAAATACCCCTTCCCTCCCCCAATCAAAGACCCCTCGCAAAAATTGCAGAGTCACAATTGTGGAAGCCGCCAACTGGTTTCCTTCAGATGGAACCTGTCCTTCTCTCCTCCTTTTCGAGGTGCCGCCTATAAATAAGCCTGTGGTGTTTTTTTGGGTTTTTTTTTTTTTTTCCACGGTTCCTCTGTTCCGCTTGCAGGAATGATGTCATGGTGTTGTGCTGGCGCTTCCCTTTCCCCAGTTGAATCAGTCTACGGGGCTGCTAAATGAATGACTTGATGCTCTTTACCAGCAATACAACCTAAAAGGAGTCAAGATGGTCAAAGATTCGGATCCTGAATCAAATCATTTCCTAGCAGCCTTGGTACCAAAGACTTCAATTACCCCCTGCATTGTGCAGCCTCCTACCCCCCCCCCAATCCCCCCCCCCCCCCCCCCCCACACACACTTTTTTTTTTCTCCCAACACACTCTTCCTTTCACTCCATTTTGCCATTTTCTAGCAGAGTGATTTCCCCCATCGCACCCCTCCCCTGCTGCAATGCTGTCTCATCCATACCGCCGCCGTGCCGCACGGCCCTCTGATTGAAAGTCACGCATCAGAGCAGCTCCACAGAGAAAGCAAGAAAAGAAAGAAAATGCTGACAACTTTTTCAGTTCAGTTGCCGATGTCAAAATGTCTCGCAGTTCGAGTGTGAAATTGGAACCCTTGTTTCAAAATGCCATGTTGGAGTGCGCGCGTGGGCGGGCGAAAAATGCGAGAAGAGGGAATATATAATATATATATATATATTTCTATATATATATATATATTATATATTTTTTTTTGATTTGCGTCAGAGAAGGGACGGGTCTTTTGGCCTGCCGCCCTGCTATTTCTGGATCCTGTTTCCTTTGTGCGATAAGAGGCCGACTTCCCGCCTTTGTGCCGTCGTCAGGAGCGACGCACATCTGTGGTGCACTGTGTGTGATCGCGTGCGCGTTCCTATTGTTTCGCATATCCCCTTGTGTCTGAGGTGGTAGTGTGTTCTCTCGCTGAGGGGAAAACCCCAGAGTCACCTTCACCTGTGAGAAGGTGGTGCTATCCTGCCTGTTTGCTCTTTAGCCGCTGCTCTGATCAGCCATTAGCTCAGTTCAGTGTTTGCCCAGGACTGAACCCGGTTATTGAATCCACTTTGTCTTGATGAAACATTAACCATTTTGAACGACGCCTGGTTCTGCTCCATTCAGCCTCTTGTGAGCCTGACCTGAATTAAGAAACGGACCAACATCAGGCTCCTAAACATACAAGGAGCAGATGCAGTGTTTTTTTTATCCGACTACGTCCCAGTTATTTCCTGGTTTTGAATTATTATTTTTTTGTTTGTACAGTCGCCAATTTTCAACCTGTGATTACATTTGAACATTATTTGTGCCCACAACGCACCCAGGCAGTGTTGAATAGGAATTGCCCTGCTGCACTAACCTCATTTCTGTGAAACACTTTTTAGTATGAAGGTCCTTGCACATGGGAGTGAATTTTCAAGGCAAATAATTATCTTTTTGGACATTATCGGACATTCTAAAGTACTGGCTTTACGCACGTAAAACAAAACTTCTCGGTCGCCACACTTTAAAAAAAAAAAAAAAAAATCACATCTTTTGTTCTAAACACATCCAAAGGAAAATGCTAAAATATTTTTTGGCAACAGGAACTTAAATGTGGTAAACTTAATGTGGCCAAGAAACAGTTTGTAACCGCCATTTCTTAACCAAACATTTATATCTTCCACCTGCGCCACCATGTAATCACCTGACCTATACAGTGTATCCACCTGACGCACACATCACGCCCTCTCAAGACAGGAAAACCATAATAATAATGAACATTTTTAGCAGTACAATAAGCAGAATACACATGTCAACTATACACTAAGGTACTGGGCATACAAAAGTCATTACTTTAATTTAGCGGCTACAACGCCTCGCTCAAGAACAATATTAGGTGAACCCAAGGACTTCTATTCTTTCTCTTATTCTTTTTTTAATTTGACCATCACCAGGACATCGTCACTTGAGGATGTAGTCGACTCAATTGTTTCTCCGTCGCGAAAGAGGAGTCCCAAACTTTGTTTGCTTAGCGAATTTTATATGCATATTCGCGTAGCGCTTGGTGTGTACGGGAAAAATTTGCCGCAAATAATTCACATTTTCGCATCGGTTATCCACGTTGGTTAGTCTATTTCCTGGTGTGTAAAGACCATAATACTCCGCCAAAGTTTTCTATGCAGGGGTTTTATCCGTCTGCTGATGAAGTCTTTTTTTCCTCCCTAACCAGATGACAAAACCCAATTTTGTCAGGCCAATATTTCAAGGCAGAGAAAGTACTCCTTTTCAACGAGAAGCCATAAAATGGTCCGTTTGAATCGTCGGGTCCAATTCGGAGGTTTTACGGTGCAAGAAATGGGCTGGTCCTGAGCTCGGGAAGAAGCGGGTATGGAAGATGAATGAATGAATGAAATGGGCTGGAAGGTAGGAGTGGGGGAGGGGCTTCATTTCTGATCCCAGATGCTAGACTTCATTGTGTGCGTACTCTCGTTTCGGGCATGGCTGCAGTCTCTTGCGCAAACACACTAATGCTGTTTCTCAATTCAGGGTCTGCATCCTTGAAGTACGCATTTTGAAAGGAAGTTGCGTCGTAGCACTGTGCGAAGGCTTGTCCCAATTCCCAAGGGTCCTTAGAATGCTCAAAATGCGTCCTCGGAATGTGCCCTCGTTTTAGCCGATTCCAAGGATGCACCGCTACTATCCTTCGGGTACTTATGTATCCCATGATGCTATGCGTGCTGCTGCAAAGCATCGTGAGATCTTGGGAAGTCGGCTGAAATTAGCAGCATGTTACTGGTAAAGACACTTCATATAAATTTAAGTATTGAAATTTCACATAAAAAATGCAGTTTTAACATCGGGTTTTTATTTATTTGAATATCGAACGACATTGTTAGATGGCTGAGGATGACCTCCAAGAAAACGCCCACGCTCCAGTGGTGGTCTTGCAGGTGTACAGTACATGAGAACAAAAGGGGCGTCCGTAGCCCCTTGGAGTTTGCCTCGCGCACCTTCTAATCAGATTTAAAAACTGCTGTTTGTCCGAGATGCTAATACCTGGAGATCATCCCTTCTCCACACACAAGACAAAGGCTCATCATATTATGGGCAAATGAAGACGTCGCTAAGTACCAATTGGAATTTCCACACAAAACTACAGGGAACTTTGGAAACTGGGTCTGCAGTTTGTGAGTATTGGCCGATAGTTGTCCTGTTAGCTGCTACCTGGTGAGTCTGAACAAGGTGTCAGCATTTAGAAATATCTGTTTTTCCACTCATTATCCCTTTTTCCCAAGTGGTGTGCTTGGATCTAGCTGTGTATCGGTCATGTGGACTTCACCCCATCCATCTTTTTTTTTTTCAACCTCTCATTGAGCAGAGCAGCCTTTTGAAGGAATCCTTGCAACGCGACAGTGTGATGTATTGGTGTAAGTCTGTTTCCTTGCATTGGGGCGGCGACTCTATTGTTTGCAGCGCATTAAAGGGGGAAATGAATTGGACGGACACAAAAGAAGCAACAAAGGCAGAAAATATTTGGTCGAAAATTGCAATCAGCCTCTTCGCTATCGATTTCGCGAGGAAAATTGTCAACATGCGCGGTGGTAACGTGAAAGACATTTGACCAAGAGGAGGCGCTATTGACTTGCATCTATTGATTTCCCCCCCCCCCCTTTCTTCATTTGTTTATTTTTCACCTGCGAGTCTGTTAAACAGGAAGCAAGAACGGTCGGCTATTCACGACTGTTCAATGATTCCCCCCCCACCTCGCTGGTGTTGCCAGCTTGCAATCGATCCAAGGCCTCGTCTCAATTTGTTGGCTTTAGGTGTTCAACCCAGAGTGTCTGCCGTCGCTTCTGGCCTTTGATTGAACTTGCGACAAGGAAGGAAGGAAGGAGGGAAGGAAGGTAGGATAGTTGGATGGAAGGAAGGAAGGAAGGAAGGAAGTGGTTCCTCATCATCCCAAACGGTTGCACCCAACACTCTTCAGTCCGAGCGGGGATGGTCTTGGGCGGTAGAGGCGTGTTGCACGGGTATCTCCTCCGTCGCCTCGCCACGCCCTCTTATCTGACTCCGCTGACGACGGCACCTCTCGTAAACAGCCCGGAGACGGCTGCTGCTGCTGCTGCTGCTCCTCGCTCGCACTTCCCCTCCGCCAGCTCATTGATTAATGAGCGAACGCAAAGTGCCTTCCGTTCTGCGGAACACGCCTTTGGCGTTCTGACAAGGCCTCCGAGGAAGTCTCAGTGTTCCCGCCGTTGATTTTTTTGGAGGAAGATAAAGACGAAGGGTTAAGTTCAGTTAACTTGGGGCAAGTGGACTTGTTCTTGTGATCTAGAAGATGTTTGTCCTCGTCTGAAAGACCTTTCGGATGAGCGATGACTGAAAACCTTCAATGACATTTTGGGGGAAGATGTTTCTTTTTTATTGTAGGTATCTTCTGCTAGTATGTGTCTATTTATTTGCCAGTTTTGGATGTTGTCACCATTCATGGTGTGGCGCGGCGTTGCTTTCTGTAGCCGCCCCTGTTGGCTGCTGGCTCGCCAAAGACGCTCGGGAAAGACAGTCGGAGACACGGCGTGTGTGCGTGTGCACTCAGCGACTGCCACACGTCTTGCTCTCCGGGAGGTCCCCAACCCCCCCAACACCCTGGGGGTGGCGGGGAGGGGGGTTGAGAGAGTTGATGTGAGGCCGCTCACCCTCCCACTGAGCTCCCCCCCACGGCAGGACTGGGCCACTCTGATAAGACTAACAATTAATAGCACTGCAGGAGCTGCACCCACGGGGACACTTCAAAGACTGTGTGTGTGTGTGTGTGTGTGTGCGTGTGCGTGTGCACTGCAGTGCGCAAATATATGCATTTAAGTGGCGTTACTTGGATGACGCGACTGCGGCAGCCAAGCTAATGTTTATGAGCCCAGTTGATGGGAGTGGAGATGGGAATGATTTGCGTAGTTTGGCCCAGAAGGCTGAGGATGCAATAATAATAATGTATGAAGACACAAACGGGTTTCAGTGAGACGTCCATCAGCAAAAACAGGCTCCCATACTCCAATTAGCTGAGAGCAATTCTCCAAGTCATCAAAAAAAAAAATGAAACATTTTAGCATCGCAGAGACCGAGGAGATGAACCTCACCTGTGCCCTCCCCCGCCTCCCCTCCTCCCCTCCTCCGCTTAAAATCTCTCCGGAAATCTGTCAGTTGTGGTAAAACCCCGCCGCTCTGCTCCGTAACGATAAGAGAGGAAGAAAATGAGAAGAGGAGTGGCGTCTGCGTCTGCGTCTGCGTCCGCCTGGATGGAGAAGCGGAGGACAGGTGGAAGATCTCCTGGTGGATTGAGGTCACCCTCTCCAGATGAAGGCCTCACCTGTTTCCTTCACCCCGGTTATTTTCCATGACGGTCCGACTAGGCCGTCTTCATCGCCTCTTTGAGCACCACTTTTTTCTTTGTCTTTTTTTTTTTTTTTTCAAGACTTCCGCCAGACGCCGGGAATCGATAGCAGCCACTTTAAAGGACCTCTGCTTGGCTGGTCATCTCAGGGCTGCACCCGTCCTCTGGACCCCACTGTAATTGAACGGTCTCGGGGTGGGGGAGGGTCGTCACTCTCTGATGGAATCGCCCTCTACCCCCCCACCCCCCACCACGGCAGCTGATGGCTATCATGCCAGATTGAGACCAACGGGGGATATTTGTCCTGACCAGGCTGCCGTCCTAATCCTCAGTGCCCAGATTACTGCTCCACCTCCCTCCCCCCTCCACCACGCCTTCCTCCCTTCTCCCGCCCCCTGCCCTCCATCACCCCCCTGCCCCACGGGGCTGGCTGGCAGCTCCGAGGTTGGATAAAGAAGGAAATAAAGGTGGCGATGAGGAAGGACTTGCATCCTTTCCTTTTCTACTGTCCCAACTGATGCTGCTGCTGCCACCGCCGCTGCCTCGTCCCATCACTTATCACTACCCCCCCCTCCACCTCCCCCACCTCCTCCTCGACCCATCTGTTGAAGAAAAACCCTTTTACTCATTATCTTCCTCCCTTCACGCTGAGGGATTTGCGAAGTGAAATTGCAGGCAACCTTCCTGCGTTTTTTTTTTCATTGTCGTTTTTTTTTTTTCTCTCTTTTTGCAAATCAAGACGACTCGCAATTATTTTATTGCAATTATTTATTAATTACCCCCCCCCCCCCCCCCCCCCGAGGCCGAGGAACATAAACATGCGGTCTCTTCCCCCGTCGAGCCTTGATTGCCCTCCTTCCCTGATTCCTCCGTCCCCACGTCCCCTTCTGCCTCTTGACCTTCTGCTCCAGCCTGAAGGCTTGTTGTCAGACCCCCTTCCCCCTCCACCAACCCCACCTAAACCACCCCACCCCACCCGTCTCTCGCCCTGATGTGCGTATTTCACTCGCAATCATCCCGGGACTCTGATTTATAAGCCCCCCCCACCACCACCACCACCTCCACTGGGAGGTGCGACGGTGGCGGCGGTCATCGCCGGGGGAGCGAAGCGGGGGCGGGGCGAAGTCGGGGGTGGGGCCAGCGATGGCGATAGTATTTGCCAGCCAAAGGAGGATGAGGCAGGGAATTTGAATGTGTGGTTTGCACAGCAGGAAGGAAGGCTCATAGTGTCTCAATGGAAGCTGATTAAAAGATAGTGCTGCTTTTGTTTGTTGTTGTTTCTTTGTAAAAAAAAATAAAAATAAAAAAAAGACTTTTATATCAGATCGGCGATAATGAGCGAGGCAGGATTTGATCAATGCAGAGTTTGGACGTGACAAAGTACAAATGCGTTGCTGTGCTAAAGTAGATTTTTCAGCTCGCTCTACTTTTTTTTTGTACCCCTACATTTGTACACAAATATCGGTACTTTCTACTCCTCACAGTGGAAAAACATGCTTTTTTCTGCTCAAAGTGATTCACTTATTATCATTATTGTTGTAATGATAATATAGTTGTTGCCTGAAGTGTAATTTAAATATAAAAGTGGATGATATTTTAGAGGGAGATTATTTTACAGTACAGAAAATCAACATGTAGGAAATAATATTGGCTATTGATATTGAAAGTGGAGACATCCAATAATGGCTCGCTGGTCATAACTAATATATTATATATTACTACTATTAAGAGTACCAAAGCTGTTAAAAAATTATTTTTTTAACAGAAATTGTCAGCCAATATATTGTTTCATGTGACTTTTACTTGAGTGCATTTCAGAAGCGCTCCTTTCTTACCTTTCCTTGAGTCAAGGAGTTGAATCAGTACTTTTACTTTTACCATAGTGTTTTTTTTTCACACGAGTATCTGTGCCTTTACTCAAGTATTAGCACAGATGGCGCTGTGGAGAGAGGGTGGGTTCCCCTTAAGAGACCCTCCATGGCGTGCAGATGGCCCAGCGTCAAGACGGATGACCACCGGTGTCACGCCGCCATGTGTCTTGGGGGGGGGGGGTGGGGGGTTAGGAAGTGAGCGGAGAGGGATTTTTTTTTTTTTTTTAAATCCCCTCACTTGCATGTGTGTGTGCACGCGTGCGCAAGGGATTTGCTCATTTCCGCGCCACCCTGGGCTCACGGCTCATCACCACACAGCAGTCGCTTCCTGCACTGACACACACACACACACACACACACACTGACATACATATATACATACATGTCCTGATGGTTAAAATGTACTCCAGTCACTTCCTACAGCCTGTGAATTAGTCGACAGTAAGAGTGAATTGACCTTCTTTTTGTCCTTCTGTCCCAAACAAAATCCCTTTGTGATGTCATGAACGGTTATTGTTGTGTATCATTATTATCATTCTCTGCAACAGGAATGTGATTGGTTATCATGGACAGCACAAACAAAAAGAGGTGACTCCTCCCACATTCTCCTCCTGATATGTGTCACGTCAGCAAGGCCGTCAGTCGGTCGTTTCTGACTCCCTGTCTTGAGCTGATCACAGGTCAGTTTGTAACGCAGCTGCAGAGTCGACGGCTCTCTTCCCACCACCTGTGTAGAGCGAAAACGACACCATCCACCGTCCGTCACACACGCCCGCAATAACGTCTTTGTTTGTGAACCTTATTAATATTTCCTCACCTCTCCCAACCAATTCCATCCTCTGGAGACTGGACGAGATATTACACTGCCCTCTTGAATATCTCGCTGTGTAAAATATTAATAATATATCTTCTTGGATTTTCTTTAAAAAAAAAAACAAAAGCACCTCTGATCTGAATGTCCATGTGTCGCTCCACCGCTCGCTGCTGATTATTACAGTTTTGTGAGGGAAGCTGGAGCGCCTTCACTTTTTATTCATTACCCTGCTCCGGCACTCTGGTCTCATCTGTTCCAAGTGCGTCATGCGTTGGGAGTCGCTGGTTTGGCTGCGCTGGAGTGAAGGCGCTGCCCAGGGCTGCTGAAGGTGTCCGATCCAACTCGGGAGGTCGCTGGTGGTGTAGCCCCGGGAGTATCCACATCCACCCGCCCGCCTCACCTCACCCCGCCCACATATTGGAAGTGGACTTTACGCCCCCAGGCTGCTTGGGGAGACTGGGGTGGGGGGTGGGGGGGGGGGGGGTAAAAGAAGCGATCCATCTCACAAAACCGCATTTGTTTCCCCGCCAGGGCCCTCACAACCATTAACCAGATTAGGGGGCACACAAAGCCGCCCTGCCCCCCCCCCCCCTCCTCTTCCACTCCCTTTACCCCACACCCCCAATGTCTTAGCCACCATTCTGCAGGGCTCATTCTCCAGCACAATGCAGACATTCAGCCGGTTGTCGGCGCCTCCTCTCCTGAGGGGGAACCTCGACGCAGAAGAAGAACGTCGGGCAGACAGGACGACCGGCCGCGCAAAAGACCGCCCACCCCACCGCCCCCCCCCCCCCCCTTCCCAAAAAAAAAATTTGACCGCGGTCCCTCCTGGGGCTTTTTGCACGAGACGCTAACTGAGAGAAATGAAGCAAATCAATGGAGGTTATATAAACACCACGACATCCCAGAATAACTCCAGATTTCAAATTAAAAAAATAAAGTGAGAGCCCGGAAGGAAACAGATGCACCCTGTTCCAATAAACGGTCGAGCTAAAGTGCAGCTGTGTGAGAGAGAGCAAATGAAAGCCATAAACTAGGATTATTCTAGGCTATGGCTGTGATTCTCTCGCTCGCTCTCCTTCTTCTCTCTCTCACTCACACACACACACACACACACACACACACAGATGTTGTGAGGTCCGAGGTCATTTGGTTCTTATAATGTCCTTGATTTGAGCCTTGGCTCAGTGCACCTGACGGCCTTCAGACGGTGCAGTGAGGAATTTTCCACGGCTGCGACCGAGTCTGAGCGCATTAGCACTGACTGGGTTGAACCAAAAAAGATAAAGGAACATCCTCCTCCTGCACAACTCGTCCCACTAATCTCTCCTCCTCGCTCCTGTCAGAGCAGGAACATTACATTGCGTTCGTCCTGTGTGTTATTACTTCTTCTTCTTCTTCTTGAAGGGCAAGCGCTGCAGGAGTTTCACACGGCGGGCACATCTCATTAACCCCTCCCCCTCCCCCGTGTCTCCCCACCCAGGTGCCGACGGACGTCTCCATGGGTCTGCTGGCGGAGCCCCAGGTGGCCATGTTTTGCGGGAAGCTCAACATGCACATCAACGTGCAGAGCGGCAAGTGGGATACGGACCCCTCGGGCACCAAGACCTGCATCGACACCAAGGAGGGCATCCTGCAGTACTGCCAGGAGGTGAGGCGCAGGGGGCGCTAGCGGGAAGGTTTCGTAGACTGTGGAGTACAGCAGGGGGCGCCAGGTCGTCGCTCAGAAACCGCACGGACCCCCCCCCTGCCCCCGGCAGGCCTGATCTGAACATGGCACAGCTCGCTGAGCCGCGTGTAAAATTGGGTTTTATCCAACCGTGTTGAATCATTGTCGGTCATTATTGAGAACTCATTAGCGTGATTATTGTCTCCACATAGATCAGTATCATTAATAACCCTATCGAGCTCAAGGCTAACTGACTAAATGTGTTATTTCAGGAGAGCGCAGCCAACTGGCAGCCCTTCATATGACTCGGTGGCCATGAAGTAGCTCCCAGGTCGTTGACCCCTGATATACAGGAATGTCTGAAGCCCGATGTTGCACGGTCGTGTTAATCCGTCCCTGATCCACGCTGCACAGAAGCCGTGTTGTGTCGCATCGGCTGAGAGCGGAGCCCAAACTGCGAGGGGGCGGAAGATGAAATAAAACTTTGATAAAGAAGATATGGAAGGGTTGGAGGGGTGACGGAGCAACACGGGGGGGGGAATGTAGTAAATGACGAGCAAATCAGCTGCAGACTGGGTGGTCATAAATCACTGAAGAGAGAGCGAGTCAAGCTGAGCAGTCGGCTGCACTGACGAGCCTTGAAAAGCTGCGTTACGTAAAAGTAACGAGCAAGCCAACCCAATATCCACCTTATATACATGACGGCAGTGGGTCTCAACTGGTGGAGTCTCAGGACGCCACATTCATTGCGCAGAAATAAGAAACACGAGCCCACTCGCACATCAAATCAATCATGTCTTGGAAATAAATGATCAAAATCGTTGAATGGAATTGTGCGTTCTGCAAAGCACAGGCCCAACATTCTCTCTCTCTCTCTCTCTAAATATAAATATCAATCTATGAAGACGAGTGGCCTCAGAGTGCAGTGTGTGGGAGGGGCATGGAAAATTTTGGAAATGTGCGCACTGTGTTGTATTTTCCATTCCTCTTTCATTTCTGTTCATTTTGTTCTGTGTAACCGTCGGTGCTCAAATATCAACCACGGCGCCTTGTTCACTCTTCTGTGATTCAGCACAACACAACCAAGTGTGATTATAACACAAAGCCTCGTTTTAGAAATGTTTACCTTTTTTTTTTTGTTTTTTTTAAGCAATTTTAAAGTATTCTACCTCCGTAATGACAGCTGCATATTGCACACCTGATATTCACCCTCGGAAATCACATTGAGTTAGACGCTCACACCAACAGCTGGAGAAGCCATCCCACTGTAGATGAATTCATCTGGTTAGAATGGAGTCCAGTGCAGAAATGAGTCGGTGACCCCAAACCTTTCAACGTTGGACGGTGTTGTGTAAACCATGTAACGGACCTGCATGTTGGTCCCCGCTGCCTCCAGTGAGTGAAAGTGGGTTACTGAGACTGTCTGTTTTTTGTTTTTTCACTCACCAAATTCTCAAATTTGGCAGGGGGCGGGGAACACCGCTGAGTAAACAAACAGCTTAGATCCGTTTAATTAGGGAGTGTAGATCTTAGCAAAGCTTAGGCTCCTAGTCTGAAACGCAGGGTTGCCGGACGAAGAGCAAAGCCTGCTATGGTTAATGCGGGGTGCTTGGAAACATCTCCGTCGAACATTTTAGACATCGGCTGTCTTTCGAGTTGAGTTGAGTCGTTCACAGTCACCTGGGTCACAGCGGTTACAACCAGCAGAGACGGTCTGACTAATTCCTGGTTCGAAATATGACTGACAAAGAGCCGAGAAGCCTCTGCACGTCTTCACCTCCGTCTTCCGGAAGCCCGGAGGACCTGGCAGACGGGCGTCAGCGCGTTCCTCAAATGCCGAGCGAGAAAACCCCATTGGCTTGACTGTGTGTGTGTGTGTGTGTGTGTGTGTGTGTGTGCAGGTGTACCCAGAGCTCCAGATCACCAACGTGGTGGAGGCCAACCAGCCCATCAGCATCCAGAGCTGGTGCAAGAAGGGCCGCAAGCAGTGTCGCAACCACATGCACATCGTGGTGCCCTACCGCTGCCTGGGTGAGCGCCTGGGTGAGGGTGGGGGGGGGGGGGATGAGGGGGGGGGGGGTGCACGGGTGGCTCATATTGATCCTGTTTCCGCTGCAGTGGGAGAGTTTGTGAGCGACGCCCTGCTGGTGCCCGACAAGTGCAAGTTCCTGCACCAGGAGCGCATGAACCAGTGTGAGAGCCACCTGCACTGGCACACCGTGGCCAAGGAGGTGAGAGCAGCAGCAGCAGCAGCAGCAGCAGCCCTGGGCTCACCACCAGGGTTGCTGGGATTACTCCATAAAAGTAGTCCAGCTGCTGATTGCTTCTTTAAATACTGTGTTTCATAAGTAATCGATTACTAATTACTAATTACTAATTACTTTTATTCAAAAAAGATAAAGTAACTCTTGTTTAGAGCGTCTCGTTTCCTGCACTTAACATGCAACGAACCACAATATTCTTTGTTTTCGACGAGATGAACTCAAAGTAATGTTTGGATTTCCAGCTACAAACGCAATCGCTGTTTTTTTTCTTTTGTCACCGCCATGCTTGTTCTGATGCGTCGTCGCATATCAATGACGTTGCATGCACGGCTGCATCGTCGATCTGCGACGTCGTTGTTTTTGGTTGTTTCGTCTAAATTTCAGACATTTTGTGGATAACGAGACGTTTTTAGCTTGCAAAGTATTTCAGAAAAGCAATGGACTCGTTACTTGATAAAGTAACTATGATATAATTACCAGTTTTGCCACAGTAATCCTGTTACATTACTCGTTACTAAAACGTACGTGACTAAAAAAAAGTCGTTTAACTACAGTAGTGGATTACTGAGTAATAGATTACTTGCCAACACTGCTCACCACCAGCAGCAGCAGCAGCAGCAGGGAGCGGAGCAACTGACTTCACACTTTTCCTGGAAAAAAAAAAAAACCCAAAAATAAAAATTCAGCAACTTTTTCTTTCTTTCTTTTTAAGCCCCTGCGGCTCTCAGCATTTCTAATTGGTCAATTACACGCTGCGTTTTCACTCCGGACAGGATTTCCAAAAGTCCTGCAGCAGCGGAATATGTATTTTTATTTTTTTTACCCCCTTCATCATGCTCCAACTCAAAGTTACGTAAGAGATGGCACGGCCGACTGCTGCAAAGTGATTTGTTTGAAAAAGAGGAGGAAAACAAGAGAGGGGAAAGGAAAAAAAAGAGAAAGAAAAGCCATTGGAGTAAAAACCTTACGATCTCAACTCTGAAGTGTAAAAGCTCTCATTGCCTCCTCTCGCCAGTCCTGTGGCGACCGCGCCATGAACCTGCACGACTACGGAATGCTGCTGCCCTGCGACATCGACCGCTTCCGCGGCGTGGAGTTTGTGTGCTGCCCGGCGGAGGCCGAGCGCCGCGCCGACAGCGCCGAGCAGGACGCCGACGACTCGGACGTGTGGTGGGGCGGCGCCGACAACGACTACTCCGACAACAGGTGAGGAAAGAGAACGTTCCCAACCCTCGGAGAGGTGGTTTTACCATCGAGCGTCTCCCACAATCCCTTGCTCCTCGTCCTCCTCAATTCATTATAGATATTTCCCTGTTCATTGTGTTTTTACTGTGTGTTTTATTATTATTATTCATTTTATTATTATTATTATTATTATTATTATTATTATTGTTATGTATTAAGTGTGGTTTATTTATTATTGTCTATTGATAATTGCCACATGGTTTATTTACCCTTGAGCAATGACGCAGCTGCAAACAACCTGTCAACTCTGTTATTGCCTCTTGTAGGCCTCTTCTGATTGGTCAGTGGTACAATAGAAATACAGGAAGTGAACAAATGCACTAGTAACTGCTGTGTAAGGGAAGAGGGGACGGATCAAGTTAGCTCTTCTTCTTCCTCCTCTTCCTTTTTGAACATGTAGCCCAGGGGTGGTCAACCAGTTTTGACTGGTGGGGCCACAATGGGTTGTAAAATGTGGCAGGGGGGGGGGGGGGGGTAGCGGAGCAGCAGCAGATGGAAGGAGTGGTTTGGCGAGCCACCTCATAGGAGGAAAGAATTGGGCTTTACGCCGATCATATCGGTTATATCGGATCGGGCGATATTTGGCATTTTTCGAAATGTTCGTGATCGGGCGTCATGTCATAAATCTCCGGTCAATGACGTCACGGTCGTGTTGAAACTTTTTTAATCTGACTCATTTACTCCACAGTAGCTCCACAGCGTCGACATGTTTATTTGTTGGTATCCGAGAGCGAATGATTCATGATTCAAAAAAAACTTCATTTTGGTCTTCGTGCCTCTTCCTGTTTTGAGTGCTGTCGCTATGTGACGGACAATAAAGTTTATTTGAATCTTCGCGACAGCAACATCCATGGGCGACACAAACAGACGTGTCGGAGGTGTGGGAGTTTTTCAAAGTGAGAGAAACAGACATAGCACACGCTATCTGGAATATATGCAACGCTGCAGTTCCTCGCGGGGGAACATCGGCAAAAAATGTCAACACAACAAATGTAATCGGGCGTTTGGAAAAGAGATGCACACGGAGGAGCACGTCGAGTTCAAGAAACACAGCGCGGAGAAAGAAAAAGAAAAGCAAACTCGGAAACGGACGCTAAAGCAAACCTCTCAGTCAGATCGGGGCACGGCAAGATTGATACTCAGGAAACGGCACATAAGTATATAAGTACGTAAACAAGTACTTTAAATATTGCTCCTCACGTGATCGGATCGGTGATCGGTTTATTTAGACTCACTGATCGGTGATCGGTGATCGGTTTATTTAGACTCACTGATCGGTGATCCGCACAAAAATCGTGATCGTGTAAAGCCCAGAAAGAATCTATCATGGGATGTGTAGAAAACATGCTGCTTTATTGTCAATCGAAAATGAACCAAAGCAAAGTTGCAACCAAATCAGTCACCGAGAACCATCTAGAACCATCTAGAACCACCAGAACCACCACGATATTTAGCTCTTTATTGGCCATAGTTTGCCCATGCTTGTACTAATATGTAGCATCAACATGCATGTTGAAGATAAACCCTAACCACAATGATTGCATCCCAGCATGGTGCGTGAGCCGGCACCAGAGCCGACCCAGCAGCAGCAGCAGCAGCAGCAGGAGACCAGGCCCTTCGTGGTAGAGGAGGAAGACGACCATGACGAGGAGGAGGACGAGGAGGAGGAGGAGCAGGAGGAGGCGGCCGCCGCAGCCAAGGAGTACGACGATGAAGACAATGATGATGAAGAGGCAGCAGAGGAGGTTGATGAGGAGGCGGGTGAGGACGTGCTGGACAACGACCAGGACGGAGACGGAGAGGAGGATGTGACGGCAGCGGCGGAGGAGGAGGAGGATGATGATGATGAGGATGAAGACGACGACGATGAGGACGACGACGACGACGACATTGTGGACATGCTGAGCGACACCGTTGATGGCGAGGAGCCTGCTGCCAACGTGGAGATGACCACCACCACCACCACCACCACTACCACCACCGAGTCTGTGGAGGAGGTGGTCAGAGGTCAGCAACACCCTTCCTTCCTTCCCTCCTTCTTTCCTTCCTTCCTTCCTTCTTTCCGTCCCTCCTCACTCCTTCTTCCTTCCTCCCCATCCCTTCCTTCCTTCCTTCCTTCCTTCCTTCCTCCCCATCCCTTCCTTCCTTCCTTCCTTCCTCCCCATCCATCCCTTCCTTCCTCCCTTCCTTCCTCCCCATCCCTTCCTTCCTTCCTTCCTTCCTTCCTTCCTTCCTTCCTTCCTTCCTTCCTTCCTTCCTTCCTCCCCATCCCTTCCTTCCTTCCTTAATTCCTTCCCCCACCCTTCCGCTGTTTCTTTCTTCCTTCCTCACTTCCATCCTTCCTTCCATACTTCCTTCCTTCCATCCTTCCTTCCTCGCCACCCCCACACCTCATTCCTTCCTTCCTTCCATCCTTCCTTCCTTATTTCCTTCCCCCACCCTTCCGCTGTTCCTTTCTTTCTTTCTTTCTTCTTTCCTCACTTCCTTCAATCCTTCCGACCGTCCTTCCTACCTTCCTTATTTCCTTCCCTCCCTCCTTCCTCCCTCCGTCTCTCTCCTCAGGTGTCGCCCAACACCATTTCTTTTGCTCCTGTATTTTAGCTCCTACTGATGAAGCGGCGGCAGCATTGCTTAGCTACCGCACGCGACTGTGTTTGATTATGTGTGTGTGTGTGTGTGTGTGTGTGTGTGATTCCCACCAAGACGTGTGCTGGGCCGAGGCGGAGACGGGTCCGTGCCGGGCCATGCTGCCCCGCTGGTACTTTGACCGGCTGGTGGGGAGCTGTGTTCAGTTCCTCTACGGCGGCTGCGGCGGCAACCGCAATAACTTTGAGTCGGAGGAGTACTGCCTGTCTGTCTGCCGGAGCGTCCGTAAGTCCCGGGGAGGAAACTCTGCTGCATTCCAGGGCCCTGCCTTGACCTTTGACCCCGCCACTCACCCCTCCCTGCCAGCGTGTGTCTGCCTGCGTGTGCGTGTGCGTCTTCACACCTAAAAACTAAAACCAGACTTCAGCCTTCTTCTTCTTGTACTTCCCTGCTGGTCCGCCGACGCTCACAGCCTGTTTGTCTCACTTTTCCTTCTGCCGCTTTGCTCTCACTGAAGCCCAACGTCGCGCTCTGACGAGTCCAACGCAGGTGCTTCACATTCAGGATGACTTTTGGAGAACCTTGGCCGAGTTTAGCCCCCAGTAATCGCAGGAGTTTTCACTCTTCACCTTTTTGATTGGAGGGTTTGGTGAAGGAGGAGATGGGGGGGGGTGGCTGAAGAGGGGGATTAGAGGGAGGGGGGTGCGAGTCCAGCGTGACTTTGCTGTATTGTAGGCAGCAACAAAGAACAGACAGTCTGTCACATTTGTGTCTCTTCACGTCTTCTTGTTGTCAGACGCTTTGGGGAGCGTGCGTGTGCGTGTGCGTGTGTGTGTGCGTGTGTGCGTGTACGTGTGTGTGTGTGTGTGTGTGTGGGTGTGTCTGAATAGAAAAACACACCCACACACACAGACACAGTCTGACAGAGGGGAGAAAATGCTCTAACGTCTCTCTTTTCCCCTCCTCGTCACTCACACACCACACACCACACACACACACACACACACACACACACACACACACACACACAGCCTGGTAGTGCAGTCTGGCTCTCAGTGCATCTCCCATCAAATGGCGGCTACATCTTTGTCAGACTGGCAATAATTAATTTCCGCACACACACACACACACACACACACACACACACACACACTTCAGATGTCTTTGTTTGTCTTGGAGAGTTTTGCACTGACACACTGCACTAACAGTGACTCAGCAGCGTCTGCCTGGGCTCATGGAGCAGGTTGATGGGCTTTTTTGGGAGGGATCGTCCCATAATCTCTAATTCTCTGCCCTGGTCAGGAAGTAGCGTCACTGCATTGCATTGTGGGATTTGCTTCCCACCGATATCTATCATCATATATTAGTTGCCGTGGAGTCAGCCGAGGCTTCCTCTGGGGTGCTTCCACCTCAAAGTTCAACCTGACGCTGTTTGTTTCCCATCCAGAGTGGCACTAACCCCAGTAACACTGTGCTCAAGCCTCTTGGTGTCTTTCTGCTCATGCGTGTCATCATCATCATCATCGTCGTCATAGCGTGAAGCTCCTGCTCTGATGTTTCTCTTCTCATTTGTTCTCCCCTTTGTTTCCTCGCAGTTCCCACAGCCATGCCCAGCTCCCCCGACGCCGTGGACCACTACCTGGAGACGCCCGCCGACGACAACGAGCACGCCCACTTCCAGAAGGCCAAGGAGAGCCTGGAGGCCAAGCACCGCGAGAGGATGTCTCAGGTAGGCAGCCAGGCAGGAAGAGGGGCCGAGGCCTGGTGGAGTTAGTGCCTCCCCAGGCCACCTGACCCGGGCTAGCTGACCCAGACCAGCTGACCCAGACCAGCTGACCCAGACCAGCTGACCCAGACCAGCTGACCCAGGACAGTTCAACTTGAATTGTCTTCTTTAATGGAGCCGCAGCAGTTTCTAGTCAGAGTTGGTGAACTCTTGCTGCCGATGTGGCAGCAGTGGGAAGTGGCAAAGTATAAATACTTTGTTGCAGTACTTGAGTAGATCTTTCAGGTATCTGAAAGATCTACAGGTATCTTCAACATTTCTTTGACTTTTACTCCCAACATTTGTACAATAATAAATTGTCCTTAATTTTGTGTTTAAAAGATACAAATTCTGTTCAAAGTAGCTCACTTATTATTTATGGTAGCTGTTGTTTCCTGAAGTGGAGCGATTTGAACTGTAGCAGGTGGTGGACGTGGCGCCCCCCAGGGGCCCCAATGGGCCTGGTGGCCTCTCGTTTAGCACAGCCAAGACAAAGCTGGTGTGACTCCTCCCTCTTCCTTGTATGACTCCTCCCTGCCTGGTGTAACTCCTCCCTCTTCCTGGTGTGACCCCTCCCTCTCCCTGATGATACTCCTCCCTCTCCCTGGTGTGACTCCGCCCTCTCCCTGATGATACTCCTCCTTCTCCCTGGTGTGACTCCGCCCTCTCCCTGATGATACTCCTCCTTCTCCCTGGTCTGATTCCTCCCTCTCCCTGGTGTGACTCCGCCCTCTCCCTGATGATACTCCTCCTTCTCCCTGGTCTGATTCCTCCCTCTCCCTGGTGTGACTCCTCCCTCTTCCTGCTGTGACTCCTCCCTCTTCTTTGTAACCCCTCCCTCTTCCTGGTGTGACTCCTCCCTCTTTGTGGTGTGACCCCTCCCTCTCCCTGATGATACTCCTCCCTCTCCCTGGTGTGACTCCGCCCTCTCCCTGATGATACTCCTCCTTCTCCCTGGTCTGATTCCTCCCTCTCCCTGGTGTGACTCCTCCCTCTTCGTGGTGTGACTCCTCCCTCTTCGTGGCGTGACTCCTCCCTCTTCGTGGCGTGACTCCTCCCTCTTCGTGGTGTGACTCCTCCCGCTTCGTGGTGTGACTCCTCCCTCTTCCTGGTGTGTCTCCTCCCTCTTCGTGGTGTGACTCCTTCCTCTTCGTGGTGTGACTCCTCCCTCTCCCTGGTGTGACTCCTCCCTCTACTTGGTGTGACTCCTCCCTCTCCCTGGTGTGACTCCTCTCTCTTGCTGTCCCTCCAGGTGATGCGGGAGTGGGAGGAGGCCGAGCGGGAGGCCAAGAACCTCCCCCGCGCCGACAAGAAGGTCGTGATCCAGGTGCGCTACTTCGCCGCTCTTCTCTTTCTCCCTCAGTTTTTTTTTCTTGGCTCCTTTCACCGCTTCACGTGTGTCCTGAACATGTGCGTTCGTCTCTCCGTCTTCTCTGCAGCGTTTCCAGGAGAAGGTGGAGGCTCTGGAGCAGGAGGCGGCCAGCGAGCGCCAGCAGCTGGTGGAGACCCACATGGCCCGGGTGGAGGCGCTGCTCAATGACCGCCGCCGCCTGGCGCTGGAGAGCTACCTGACGGCGCTGCAGCTGAACCCGCCCAGGGTGGGCACACACACACACACACACACACACACACACACACACCAGCATCCACCTCCAGCTCTGCGACTCACACAGACGACTGATACAATCATCACGGGGAAAAAGATCCTCCTGTATCTACTGCGGCTTCTTCTTCTTCTCCTTCTTCTCCTTCTCCTTCTTCTTCTTCTTCTCCTTCTTCTTCTTCTTCTTCTTCTCCTACTGAAGTGAGATATTTTTAGTCTTCCATTCTCACCCTTTGGAACTTGTCAGTCATTCTCCTATTTTTGGGCCATGTTGCTGCTTTTTTGTTGCTATGTTTGTCCCTGTTTGCACTTGAAAAATGGGGGGGGTGAGGGGGGGGGGCTTGTCGATGAAATGTGAAGCAATTTTTTTTGAAATTGCTTCTTTATTTGGAAGGGACGGGCAAACAGAACGGGACAGCAGTGTTAAAGGAAATGAAAATGAATGTCCTTCCACTGTTTATGTTTGAGTGCTGCTGGTCTGCAACTCGCCATAAATCCAGACGGGTAATAGGATAAAATAAAAGATTCTCGGATTTGCGTAACCCAGCCTCACTAGCAACTTAAATTTCACAGGAACGTTATAGAAAATCAACAAACATCCAAATCTGGAGTAGATTTGCGGATATTTTTCAGTTCCCGGAGTAAAAAAGGAAGTGCAGTTGGAGCGCCGACTTGTTGGGAGCAGAAGACGTGTTTGATCGCATGCATGCGGCATTGACGCACTCCTGCTTCTGTGGTCAGCAGCCTCATATTTGCTTTTTCTTTTACACAAATGGACACGTTGGAATTTGTTCACCCTCTCCCAATGTTTGGAAGTTGAGCACGGAGTCTCCTTCCGTTGCCCGCGGCACCTTTTCACCGGCCAAAGCCAAATCTTTTCAAACCAACGCTTGTCCGTGATGTTGACAACTCCCGATAGGGAAGCAGGCCGAGTCGTATTCCACACGCTGTGCGTCAACGTGTCCCGCCGTCTCTCTCCAGCCCCGTCACGTCTTCAGCCTGCTGAAGAAGTACGTGCGCGCCGAGCAGAAGGACCGGCAGCACACCCTCAAGCACTTTGAGCACGTGCGCATGGTGGACCCCAAGAAGGCGGCGCAGATCAGACCCCAGGTAGGTGGCGCCGCCGCCGCCCGACCTCGCACGCTCTCCTGCACGCGGAGACGCTGATTTGTGACGACCAACCGACAGGTGCTGACCCACCTGCGCGTCATCGAGGAGCGCATGAACCAGTCGCTGGGGCTGCTGTACAACGTGCCCGGCGTGGCCGACGACATCCAGGACCAAGTCGGTGAGTTGGCGCTCATGCAGATCTGAAGGGGAGGGAGCGGGCGGCGGGTGGGAGGGGTCAGAGCCCACGCGAACCTTTGGTTCAGCCACGTAGCCAAAGCTTTCCCACCGGAGTGACGGTAGAGCTTAGCTGCCTTTGGCCGCGTTCAGCTCGGCGGTTCTTCGCTGCGGGAGTCTCAGCAGACGCAGCGTTTTCGTTGTCGTGAAGTCGCCACCCACATTCATGTCGCAGCACTTGAGTTTATTCTGTGTGCTTTTAGCAGAGAACGACCTCCAAAGGACATTTTGTTATGAGCACATAATGTCAATGCACAATCTGGAATCTGGAATCAAAAACAGAACATTTGTGCAACAATACAGAAGACCGTCACCCAGTTATAATCATTAGATGAACAAAATGTAATATTAAGACATATAAATTATTCTATAATTATAATTGTGTATATTTTGAAATAAGGGAAACTGCCCATGAAGCCGCGGACCAATCAAAACAGCTCCCTCCAGTTGAGAAATGCTGGTCGAGCCGGCTTATTGCTGCAGTCTTGCACTACACTGTTGTCAAAGCCAAGAAGGTGGAAGGTAGATGTCCACATAGCAAAAGAGTAAATGTTTAATGTTAATGCAAAAAGACATCTATGGCGAATAATGCGGCCGCTGCTGCAGCATCCATGCTAATCTCGTTAGCAGGACTCGCATTTGCTTCCTGTTTTTCTTCCATCTATTTATTTAGAAGGGGACGCTGCATATTAATGAACATGTAAATGTAAATATGCCAGAACTGGCCAAATGAGGTCAGAGGAAATAATATTACAGCGACAAATAAAAAGGAAAAACACAAACCATTCACAATGCAATAGAAAAATTGGACAATTGAAGCGAACAAAGTGACAAAGGACGCTAAGAGGAAAGACAAAATCTTGACTTTAAAATTAGTGCTGACAAATCTTGTTTCTTTTCAGCCACTTTTTTGAGACTGACTTTAAAAGTGTTAAATGTGTTAGTCTTGTTATTGGAGCTGGAATCTCATTTCAGACCTTGACCTTTGACTGATAACACCCGGGTTACTGAAGGTTGTTTGTCTATGCGGAGCTGCACAGTCCCCTCTAGTGGAGGCTCTGGTTATTCTCCCACTGGTGCTGGATCTTAACATAATGAACTCCCCCAAAGGTGGTGGGCCAAGTCCATGCAGCACATTGCCGGTACCTTTACAGCAGGGAGATTCTCTGGGTTTTAGTGTACTCAGGCTTGCCAGTGACCAGTTGGTGATACAATATTCTATGTGAGAAAAAGAAATCATACGGTGAAGAAACATTTTTGCAGCCCTCTCTGGGGGCAACAATCCGATATCCCTGAAATTGTTGAGACTGAATTTTACTGGTTTATATAATTTTTCAGCATGTTTTTTTTAAAAAGTAAAATTTGGGTCATGGGTGACACCAAGATTCTGTCATTGGCACCGGAATCCTTTCGACTCTCCTTCCGTCGGAGCTGGGTGGGATTTATGGATGGATGGAATGTTTGCTAGCGACCCGGCTGCTGGCGAGGCTGCGAGGTCAGCTGAGCGGATTCAACGCTCCAGATTCCAGCCGTCTACAAAAATGTTGCTGGGTTGTTGTTTTTCCCTTTTTTCTTGGTCACTGGAGGTATTTGGCCTCATTCTTCTGCACACAGGGTCAAATTGTACTGTTTTCTGGGCGGGGAGGAGGGTGGGGCGGAGATAAACCTCCTTCTCCTCTCGCTCTCTGCTGCCAGGTGTGTGTGTGTGTGTGTGTGTGTGTGTGTGTGTGTGTGTGTGTGTGTGTGTGTGTGTGTGTGTGTGTGTGTGTGTGTGTGTGTGTGTGTGTGGGGAGGCGGTTTATTGGAGTTGCGTGCGTCACACCGCCATCTGTGTCTCTGTCTCGGAGACACAGAGCTGCGCAGTGAAACACACACACACACACACACACACACACACACACACACACACACACACACACACTGGATTTTTCCATTTCAGGCAGCAGCAGCAGTGCTGCTCAGATAGTAGCAGGAGTCGAGCCTGTGGAGAAATCACAGCCAAATGATTCCGAGGCGTTGGTGGCCTTTGGTGCGATTGAATATAAACACAATTGTGATCACCAAAGCAAAGCTGTTGTTGTTATTGTCATCATTATTACGGTGCGTGACGTGCCCCCCCCCCCCCCGTCACCCTGTGCGTGCAGAGCGGCTGCAGAGGGAGCAGGCTGAGATGGCCCTGCAGCTGGCCAACCTGCAGACGGACGCCAGGATGAGCTACGGCAACGACGGCCTGCTGCCGCAGCAGGAGGAGCTGGGAGACGAGCAGCAGGGCCAGCAGGGGGAGCTGCTGCCCCAGGAGGAGACGCTGGGCCTGGGCTCCATGGGCTTCATCCACCCGGAGAGCTTCAACCAGCCCAACACCCAGAACCAAGGTGCTGCTCACTGACACCCGCACGCAGAGAGACGGAGGTTGTTCACGTTGTGTACTCAAGTACAAGTACGGATAATTGTGTAAAAAAAAAATATATATATATACTCTGGTAAAAGTACTGATTCTACTCCTTGCAGTACAGTACAGGTTCTGAAAAGCCACACATTCGTTGATCATTTTGCAAAGGTGAAGTAGTTGTGACAGAATCATCTGGGAGGTCAGAGGTCAGCGGTCTTCATGAGCATCTGCATCATTTTTAACAGCTTTGCTACCCTAGATACTAAAGTTCTTGTTTTTTCTTTTACGACTGCACCACAACCAAACTGTAATCGGTGATAGTTATGACCAGTGATCCGTCATATCATCCACTTATATATTGAACTGCACAACAGCACAGTTCAAATAGCGCCGCTTCAAGCAGCACCAACTGAAATGATAAATAAGACCGATGTAAAAATATCTTTTAAATACAAAAGATGCAAATTTCCAATGTAAGGAGTAGAAAGCACAGGTGTTTGTGGACACATGTAAGCAGTAAGTGGTCTGGGGAAGGAAAAAAAACCCCCAAGTAAAGTACACATACCTGAAAAGTCTACTTTGTACTGATTGATGTGTGCTCCTCTCTCACCCCAGTGGAGCCGGTCGACTCCCGTCCCAGTCTGGAGAGAGGAATTCCCACCAGGCCAGGTTGGTACATTTCTTCAAGGAGTCTTTCCAGATTCTGTTCACTCCAGCTGGATGGTGTTCACGGCATTCCCATCAGTCTTGGGATGTCCAATCAGCTTCACCCTGAGAACCCCTCTGTTCACTGAGGTGCCTGGGTGTGGCTGAGTCTGGGAGTAAGGGGGATGGCTTCAGTTAGTTTACTCCGGTGGATTAAAGGTCCGGTGTGTAGCGTTTGGAGGTTTTGAAGAAGAAACGGTGACATCTAGTGGTTACATTTTAGATTGCAGCGTCTTTCACTCTCCCTCCCCCTCCTGAGCTTGCAAGTCAACTACAGTGGCCTGCGCACCCAAACCTGGATAACTCGTCCACCTTCTTCTTCTTCTTCTTCTTCGTTTTTCGTTTATTTGAGGACGTGAGCGTTCACCCTAAAAATGAAACCCGCTGGATTGTCCACACCAGGCTTCCTTAGAAATATGGTGGTGCAAGCTAGCAGCTAACTGGGAGCAAGACCCTTTATTTGAGCACCATACTAAGGGTAGGAAAAGCAAAATACTTTCATTGTACTGCCATTATACACTTTTATTAATGTACTGACGGGCAATGTGTTATATTATTTTATTTTTACCAATATAAACATCATAAGTTAAGCCGAAGATTACACACTGGACCTTAAAGTAATGATGAAAACATCACAGCATCGTTAAGGAAGTTATTTACCCCTCCACCCCCACCCCCCAAGACACACACACACACACACACACACACACACACACACACACACCAAAAAAAACACCCGTCAGCATTTGTTTGCACACAGTCGTCTCCTCTTGACCTCCATCACGGCTGCAGATACCACTGTTAGGAGGCCCTCTCTCGCTTTACCTTTCTCTCTCCCTGTCCATCACTCTCTCTCTCTCTCTCTCTCTCTCCCTCTCTCGCTTTACCTTTCTCTCTCCCTGTCCATTACTCTCTCTCTCTCCTCTCTCTCCATCTCCATCTCTCTCACTCTACCTTTCTCTCTCTCTCTCTCTCTCTCTCTCTCTCCTCTCTCTCCATCTCCATCTCCCTCTCTCTCTCTCTCTCTCTCTCTCTCTCTCTCTCTCTCTCTCTCTCTCTCTCTCCATCTCCCTCTCTCTCTCCTCTCTCTCCATCTCCCTCTCTCTCTCTCTCTCTCTCTCTTTCTCTCCTCTCTCTCCATCTCCATCTCCCTCTCTCTCTCTCTCTCTTTCTCTCCATCTCCATCTCTCTCTCTCTCTCCATCTCTCTCTCTCTCTCCTCTCTCTCCATCTCCATCTCCCTCTCTCTCTCTCTCTCTTTCTCTCCATCTCCATCTCTCTCACTCTACCTTTCTCTCTCTCTCTCTCCATCTCCCCCCCCCCCCCTCTCTCTCTCTCTCCACGCTACACTGCTGTGAGCGGCGCTCCGCGGCCCTGCGCCAGCCATTGATGCGAGCCGGCTGCTAAATGAGCTGTTGGGAGGAGAAAGTGTCTGTCAGCATCTGTAATACATGACACTCGTTCTCCCCCCCCCCCCTCCCCCCTCCCCCCTCTCTCTGCCTGCCAGTGACTGGAATGAAGATGGAAGCTCTTCCGGAGCTGCGGATGGAGACGGAGGAGAGGCGGGGCACCGAGTACGAAGTCCACCACCAGAAACTGGTAAAGAAACGCTGGCAGAACTCCCCTGCAAACTTGCATCATTCACTCTCCAGCGCAGCGGCCCGCAGCCGTTTGTTAGGCATTGAAGAAAAAGATGCCATGGCACTCCACCAACCAGAAGTATTATCAAATCACACTGTTTAGCCTCATAATGACAATAGAGTCTCTTTATCTATTTCTACTCACTCGGTGTGAAACCTGAACCTGTTGAGATTCACACACAGCTGGCTGACGTTCCTTTCAGCGCTCGCTCACTCCACAGTGGAGTGTTGTTGTTTTCTGAGACCAATGTCAAGTGAAATGGGATCTTTTTCCACGGCACACCTGACATTATGTCGCGGTGCACTGGTGCACTGCCGCACAGTGGACACTGAAAAACACTGCTCCAACGTGCCGGGTCCAGACCCACGTCCAGGGTCCAGACCCACGTCCAGGGTCCAGACCCACATTCAGGGTCCGGGTCTCTGCTCTGTCCTCCCGGGAGCTGAATTCCAAGATTGTAGACAGAGTGAGATGTTGGCGTGCGTCACGCTGTTGCTCTCCCACTGGTGCAAATTCTTTTTTTTGCTTGTCTTCAAGTGTCCCTCCACCCTCCCCCACCCCCACCCCATCCATCACAAGGCTGTTGACCCACATCTGCGTTCCGTCGTTAATCTCATCATCGCTCTGGAATAACGGCCATCAAAACCCCGCCCCTCTGAGTCCTCGCACCTGATTCCCCCTCACCTCAAGGCCTTAATCTCTTAATCCCCGCGTTTTATAACCGATCACATTCTTTTGCATTCACATTGAGCACAGGAGCTTGCGAAGATCACCCCCCCACCCCTCCTCCAACACCACCACCCCATCCCCGATTCCCCTCCTTTAATTTGATATTCCAGTGGGCCAATCAAAGTTCCTCTTTTTTTCACCCCCGTTAGTGGAGGTGAGAGTTGGCCAAGATTTTTTTTTGGAGTCTGAAAGTTCTGATGTGAAGTCCATGTCTGGCTGAACCAATCAGCATCCTCTGCAGCAGTAGGAGGTAGTGAGACGAGGCTCTGGCAGCGAAGATGAGAGAAATAAATCAATCAGATTTTTTTTTTAATGAAAAGAAAATAATAATATTTTTTGCAAGCGTTCTACCTGACGTGCCCAGTCCAGTGGGTGAACACCCGTGGTCGCTCCCTTCCGCCAGAAGCTTTTTCACGTCATGGCCAGAAATCTGCTCTTCCTTCATTATATTCTCCTCCCCTCCGGTGTGGCGTGCAGGTGTTCTTCGCCGAGGATGTGGGCTCCAACAAGGGCGCCATCATCGGCCTGATGGTCGGCGGCGTCGTCATAGCGACGGTGATCGTCATCACCCTGGTGATGCTGCGGAAGAAGCAGTACACCTCCATCCACCACGGAGTCATCGAGGTGAGAGGAGCTGCTGCTCCGTGTGTGTGTGTGTGTGTGTGTGTGTGTGTGTGTGTGTGTGTGTGTGTGTGTGTGTGTGTGTGTGTGTGTCTCCATGCAAGCTGTTTGTCAGCATGTTGCTGCTGCGCTTCACATTTTTCCTGGGAATGAGAATATGATTCCCCTCCCCCGCCACCCGGCCGTATCCACCAGCTGATTGTGTTTGGATGTGCGGCTGCTCCTCCTGCTGGCCTCCTAAGGGCTCTCACTTATCACGGCAACGTTTTCATTAGCGGCATCGTTATCTTTATAAAAAATAAAAAAGTTAACGTACACCGGCGATGTGTGTGGCGGCTTCGTCCATGTCAAATATCCCTGCGAGAAAATCACTTCCAGGTGGCACTCAGAAAAAAAACAAGGATTTAACGTCTTTGATTTGACTCTGTTGGCACTGCTGTTGTATATACACTTCTATTCCCAATGCACTTCAATGTACTTTTATCTGTGGCATTTTGCATTTCAATGGTTTCTGTAAGACAACCTTGAGTGTCGTGAAAGGTGCCCCAACAAATAAAATGCATCATCATAATGATAATAATAATAATAATACATTTTTTATTATTATTAATAATAATAATAATAATAATTATAGCAAGGAACATTTTATTTAATACAAATAAAATGTATTATTATTATTACACATTTTATTTGTAGGGGGACCGTTCCAATAATAATAATATTATTCTTATCATTATTATTATTAGTAGTAGTAGTAGTAGTATTTCTTCTGCAACTGAAACAACCCCTCCCTTCAAACCAGGTGGACGCGGCCGTCACCCCTGAGGAGCGCCACCTGTCCAAGATGCAGCAGAACGGCTACGAGAACCCCACCTACAAGTTCTTCGAGCAGATGCACAACTGAGGAGGGCGGCGGACTTGCGTCAACACACACACACACACACACACACACACACACATACACTGACTCACTCACGCATCCCCTCTCCCTGCCTTTGAGCTCCTCCCCTTCCCTCCCTTTCCCTTTGACTCCTCCCACGCCTCTTAAAAAAAAAGAAAACCTGTGTGCTTATAAAATGTTCATTTACGAAAAAAACAAAACCATGAATTCTGTGTGTGTGTCAGTCAGTCAGTCAGTCAGTCAGTGGTGCTGAACGACCGTCGCCTGGATTCATTCACTTTGACCGCTTTTTATTTTACCGTTTGATTAGAGGGGGCGGGACATCCTGTCATTTAAAGTAGGCGTTTGTAAATGTTATTGCTACGTCATTGCCCTGCTGGTGTGTGTGTGTGTGTGTGTGTGTGTGTGTGTGTGTGTGTGTGTGTGTGTGTGTGTGTGTGTGTGTGTGTGTGTGTGTGTGTGTGTGTGTGTCCTGCCCAGTGCTTTGGGGTGGTGGTGGGTGGGGGAGATGAAAGACCTCAGACTTGTGTTGTGTTTCCTGGCACGTGCTGGCTGGCTGAGCTGGGCTTCATCTACAGAATAATTCCAATAGGTTGCATGGAAAGAGAAAGAAATCATGCAAGTCTTTTTATGAAATGGTGCATTTGTTTCTGTCACGTCCCTTGATGACATGATGAGTTGTAAAGGTGGACAAGTGTGATCCAGTCTGTTCTATACCTGGAGCCCAGTGTTGCCCTGCACCACCACCACCACCACCACAGCACCACTGCTGCACTCTGACTCTATGGTCGACACTGGACTGACTATATGTTGCCCTCCCTCCCCTCCTCCATCCCTCTACCCATCATCCCCCTGGTTTGCTGTGTTCTGGCGACAGCTGGGCTGTGCTACAGTCACACACGAGTCCTCAGGATAGCTGGGAATGCCGAGGAGGAATTCTATTGACCAGGACAGAGCTGTGGGCTGGTTTTATTTTGGAAGTCCCCCCCCCACCCCCCGTTTTTATTTCTCTTTTATTTTCCCAGTTATGTTTTTCAAAAAAAAGGAGTGAAAATGGAGAGAAAAAACAACAAAGTCAACTGATGTAAAGTCCTTTTTTAAATTAAGTGTAATGTTACTGGATTAATGCTGAAGTGGTAGCTGTTCCTGTGTAGTGCATGACAACACGATTGGGGGGGGGGATTAAAGTTAAAATGGGAAAAAAAAAAAGCAACACGTAACAAATCAGAGATCTTATCGCTGCGCTCTCTCTCTCTCTCTCTCTCTCTCTCTTGAGATTCTTTCTCACATATAGATTGTCATTCTAGCAAGATTGTACATTTAGTATCTTCTCGTGATCACGTGACTGAACATCCGACGAAAAAAGACGAAACG
This sequence comes from Nelusetta ayraudi, assembly GCF_046127955.1. Taxonomy (NCBI): domain Eukaryota; kingdom Metazoa; phylum Chordata; class Actinopteri; order Tetraodontiformes; family Monacanthidae; genus Nelusetta; species Nelusetta ayraudi. The sequence continues at coordinate 77,801 of NW_027466246.1, forward strand.
GCTCTCGACCGACGGGCTCCGCTTTAATATCGTGTAAAATACACAAAACTGTTCTTTTCTTTCTTTTCTTTCATTTCCGTGTGTTTCTTAATTCTTGTCCCTTTTTTTTTTTTGTTCCTTTTCGAGCTCTGCAGCTGCAGTGAGGAGAAGCTCGACTGTCCTCTGATTGGCCGTTCAGGTCTTTGTACAAATGCATGGCGTTGAGAAACCCAGAGGGGCGGGGCTTCTCGGAGAGATCGCCCCCCTGCTGTTCCCGGTCAGCGTCTCGCGCGTCCCATTTTTCATTTTGGCGAGAGGGATGTAGTTGGGCTGGGGGGGGTTGGAGACGTTGCGGGGAGACTGGAGCGAGTCTTGGTCGGCTGCACGCCGTCGTCTTTCAGTGCCGAGCGGGCGACGTCATCCATCATTTCTGCCTCGTCCGCTGGTAGAACAGGTGCAGGAGGAGGGGGGAGGAGGGGGAGGCAGAGAGAGAGGAAATGACTTGCAGTTCCGGATGGGCAGGCAGGCTGTACGCATAATGGATTTTCACTCCCTCCCCTCCTTCTCCTCTTCCTCACCCCTCCCCCCCTCCTTCCTTCCCATCGCCTTCGCTGCAGGTGAATGATAGAGGGAGGCAGGTGTTGAAACGTCATTTGCTCAGCCCAGAATCCCATCCATCCATCCATCCATCCATTCACCCCCCCACAGAGTTAAAAAATTTAGAAAAAAAAAGGGGGGGGGGAGCTGTCCTACCTGCCCACCCTCCTACTTTTCCATCGTCACACTGCAGGAAGCACCGTCTCACTGCAGCCAGCAGAGGGCAGTGAAATCGATCAGAGACGCTGATTGACAATGCGTGCCACATGTTGAGGGGCTGCTGTGGGGTCTGCTGCTCCTCCAGTGGCCAGCAGAGGGCAGCCGAGTTGGAGCGGGAGCAGGATTTTCTTTCTATCGTTCTATTCTTTGTGGGTTCTATACGGTTTTGTTTCTTGTTTTCCACTGTGTAATATTGTGCAGGTCATTTGCATTGACTGGGAAATACGCTTTCTACACTGTATTCCATAATAAAGTTTTGAATGTACATACGGGAACTCTGCGTGTGTGCTATTTATTTTTTGTGTCATGATGTCATTGCTCGCAATATATTGTTTGAATTCTCACGTGGCTGTTGTGCAGTTGGGGTTTAAGACAAAATGGAAGCTGGGTCGTGTTGTGTAAAGAGGCCTGGCTGACTCACACCGAACCGAACCGGCCCTCCTGACAGCTGAACCAGCTCATTCTGCTGTTTTTGCTATAGAATGAAAAGCAGGCACAATATTGGAGACGCATCGCAGCTACAATGAACTTCTGAATGGGAAAAAAAAACAAAACTCCCCCCCCCACACACAGCTAAGAATCATTGTATGCTGTGCGGTTACCAGAAGCTGCCGGAAGTTGAGAATTAGTTATAAAAATGTAAAATATTTTAGGAAAATTCAATGTACGGTGATGGCAAAATTTTGAGTTTTGAATATGTGAAAAGCCGTCAACCAGCATATTTTAAAAATATTATCTGGGTTGATCATGTAAATACTATGAATATGAATCAATATAAAAGTGCGTGGCAATGACACAAGCAAGTACAATAGGGAAAAAAATACAAAAATGTTAAAAATGCGAATTACGGATTAAAAAAAAAAAAGTATAGTATTTGATAGATTTAGATATGACGTCATGTCTCAGCACCTCTTCCCCTGTTTCTGACTGTTAATACCTGCCCGTATTTGTGATGATTTACTGGGGCGATACCAGACGAAAAGGGTTGCGCTGACTATGCGCAGGGTTGCGCAAGCCCGGCGCCTTTCCGAGCTGCGCGAGCGCCCACACAGCTCGCTCCATCCAAATACCCACAATGCACCGCGGCTTCCTCCCCACATTAGGACGCTACTGCTCGGCGAAGTGTCAAACCCCAAGGTGAGTTCGCAGCTGGAGGAGAAACTTTTATCCGACGTTTACCCGCGAGCTGTCTCGTGAATTCCTCGCCTACTGTACGTTACATTACTAGTTATTGGAGTGAAGTAACTGTCAGAGTGGTTTATGAGGCACAACACGGCAAAGGACGCTGAGAGAGGCTAGCGGTAGCTTAGCTTAGCTTGCGAGCACAAACACTGAAACGTCCAATATCGTGGCTCGCTCAGCTTGGCGTTTTAGCACTATGACGTGTAATCGCTGCAGCGCTGACTAGACCCCGCTGCGGATGTGCATGTTGTTTGACGCTAGACTATTATTTCTAACGCAGCTGTCAGTGAATGTCATTGGAAAGTAGCTGTTGACGAGCTGTGCTGGCTAGCAGTATGCTAGCAGTGTGCTCTCCTGAACCCTGGTGTCATTGCAGCAGTTCTGTTGGGTTTGCCTGATTGTACAGTAGCTATGGTTCTAAATGGCTACTTTTGTGGTTGACAGGAAAACGGATAACACACAAACCCCTAAATACGTTGGCCGAGCACGTCATGGTGACGTCACGCGGAAGCGCAGTTGAATGGCCTACTGTCACTCACCTCCATTGCTCTCGCTCTCCTTCCCCTCCCCTCCAGATGGCTCTCCACAGGTTGTTCCAGCTCTCCGCGGTGTTGCGTTCTGCAGTGAGCCTGACTCTGCGCAGGAACCTGGGCCTCTCTGCCGTCGTCCTCCAGCGGACCAAGGAGCTCGACCCCGTCCAGAAACTCTTCCTGGACAAGATCCGAGACTACAACACCAAGAGCAAGTGAGTGGACCTGCGACCACCGCAGCGCTGTGTGAAATATTGATCCTTCAAACTAGAGTCACTGGTGAAAGATTCAACCCAGAAGTCACTGGAAACCTCACAGGTTGACTTCCATGTCGCAGCCTTTAATGCACAACTCAAACACACAGTGGGGACAAAACTTCAAACTTGGACAAAGTCAAACAGTGTTTCAACACTGATTATGCAACAAGCAAAGCTTAATTCTATACAATAAACTTAAACTTGATATTGCACACAGCAAAATGTAATTTAAAAAAAAAACAAAAAACGAATCAAAATAAAAAATTGTATTGCTTTTTTTTTTCTTCATTTTTCAGCCGTCCCCTTTTTTTTTACATGTTCTGATAATACATTTAAAAATAAAAGAATAAACCAATGAAGTCATAATAATAATAATCTTCAATGAACATCCTGTCCTGGTTGATTACCAGCAGAGCATTTTGGGATTTGTGGTCTAAGTGCTACATGTGCTGTATAATACCAGCAGCTCTGGCAGTGATTGTGTATTGGCCTCACGTGACCAAATATGATAACACTTCGGGCCAAATTTGGCCCACGTGCCAGAGTTTGGCACCTTTGCTTTAATGTCTTCCTATTTGTTCCCTGGCACTCGTCTCCCTGGACTCCCTCCCCTCCCTCCTTGGACCACTTGTCAACAGGACTTCAGGCGGCATTGTGGAGGCTGGCCCAGCCTACCAGAAGAACGTCTCTGAGGAGGTCACAAAACTGCAGAGGCTCTATGGAGGAGGAGACTTCACTAAGTTCCCTGACTTCAAGTTTTCAGGTCAGTTTATTTAGGTTTGGCTTGCTTGTGTTTCACGAGTTTGAAGCACAAGTGTTGCATTTCACCATAATGCACAGAGACAGGATGTATTCATCCAATTCTTTTAAACACTGCACCACTCCTAAAGCTCTTAGGCTGTGGCTCAATTCAGGCTCTGCGTCCTTCGAAGCATGCATTTGAAGGCCAGTTGCGTCATAGCACTGCGCGAAGGCTTGTCTCAATTCACTAACATTCAAAGTACGCTACAAATGCACCCTTCATATGCCAACTACTTTTAGCCGATTCGAAGGATGCACCGCTAGTATTGGGTTTGGGTTGGTCCTCCGAAGGAGGCAGACCCTGAATTGAGACACAGCCTTAGAGTCCATTTGAATACAACGCCTTTTGAATTAGCCACGGCTTTCCAAAGCAGGAGGTGATGTAAACCACCTGGGCTCAAACTGTGAACGTGTGAGTGTATAAATGTAAAAAATAAAGTTGTGCAACGCTATCCTCAAGAAATGCTAGATGCCAGCTGCTTTTTGCATTTGAAGTTGGTTTGGCTGCTCCCTTCTCATCAATATTGATCCTCCAAGCATAGAGGTGCATTGTGGTTGGGGAAGCAGTTTGTGTCTATATTTAGTCAGGACTTCATTCTGTTTGAAAGCACGACTTTATTTGATTTTTATCTTGACGGGACTGTCTGTGTTTATCACCTCTGTCGTCTTTTGCTCCTTTTCGAGACGTCGCCTCAAAGACTTCTGGGAATTTCCACCCTTCTAACACTTTTCTTCCCCTTCCTTCTCTGATTCTCCAGAACCCAACCTTGACGACGGACCCAAGTGAAAACTGTCCATGTTGTAAATGTCCTGCACGTCACCAGTATGTTGTATTTAATAAAAGATGATGGGTTAAACCATGAAGCTTTGTGTGATTTCCTGACTTGCACATTTTCACCTCATCGTGTCACTCAGAATGCACTTATACATTTGCCTTTAGTGTAGGAGCAGCCAAGACTTGATAAGTTATAGCCTCATTTTTATTAGCATTAAATGAGCTTAAATGAGCGCAGCCTTCCATTTGGTGCCATGCCTGAAGCTTCAGAGAGTTGGAAAGTGGAGGTAAAGGGGGGCCAGAGAAGCTGCAAACAGGAGTCCAAAAGACTCTGCTGGTGTTAAAAGATCCCTATAATGGCAAAATGAGCAGAAGGTGTGACAGTGGAGCCAGGTTTGACAGAAACTCCAGCTCTGACAAATCACTGTGTCAAATCCCAACAAATGAATGTTTTTCAAAACACTCAAGCTGGGAGACGAAAGGAGAATAATAATTACTACATTTGTGCTACAGTCAGCATATAGTGTGCATTGAAAGCATGACTCCCCTCCCCTCAAGTTTTTTTTTATTTCAAGGTTGTTGTTTTTTTGTGTTTTTTTTCCTTTTTGTTTCAGACTCAAATGAAAGGTCTTCAATCTTTCTCTTCTTGTATTGTATGCCCAAATCGGCCAGTTGTATTTGCCGCTGTACAATAGATGTGAGTTCTGTAAACACATGACAATGAGCATAATTTAGCGTAATAGGAATGTCCTTCCATTAATTCTCACTATCTTACCAAGATGGTGAGGTCTCTCACCACACAGCATCTGGGTACCAAGACACAAATTAAATTTTGTGTGGGCACCAAATGATGACTCGGCACTACTATAGACTGAAAAGAACTTCCACAAGCTTAACATGATACCTCATTCCTCCTGGAGCCCAGGGAGATGGTCTCGTCATCATCAAAATCAAAAGCTGCCGCTGCACTGGTGCCTTCACCCATTTAATAAGATCAATATTGGAACCAGTAGACGAGACTTGCCAGTACTCACTGGACCAGCATCAGTTGGCGTGGTTGATGCTGGTGGTTCCAACAGTGTGACACTTTGATTTCCAGACCTTCACCGACGAGCTGATCAAAGTCTTCGACCGGTCAGTGCATGGGAGGGAGGCTGCTGGTGAGACGGTCCGAATGCGTCAGGAAAGGAGTACTGCGCGGCGTATGCGGTCGAATTCCGCACCCTCCCCATTTCCCGTGGCTAGCACCAGCACCAGACAGTCCATTGAGGAACACAATATGATGTGTTCCTCAATGGACTGTCTGAAGGAATTCAAGATGAGATTGCCACCCAAGAGCCTCCTTCCTCCTTCCTCCTTCGGTGAACTGGTGGACCTGGCAACCCGAATCGACAAGAGGCTGCGAAGGAGAGGGTCCAACGCTTGCCTGTATTGTGGGGAACCTGGTGACTATGCTTTGCAATGCCCAGCAAAACCCCAAGCTCGTCAGTAGAGGGGAGGGTATTGGCGAGCGTCACTCTTCATCCTTGCCAAGCAACCTGGACCCTTGTTCCCGCCACACTCATAACAAGTTTGCAGCGCCACGTCGTCTCTGCCCTCGTGGACTCGGGGGCTGATGGCAACTTCATGGCTGGGTTAGGGTTAGAAAAAATCCTTTGAGCTTCCTGTTGTTCCACCCGAGTATCTGGACCTCAGAGCTGTGGTCAGCAAGGCCAAAGCCGCTTCCCTGCCACCACACTGACCCTACGATATGGCAATCATACTTCTGCCAGGTACGTCTCCGCCTGAAGGTCGCCTGTATTCCCTGTCCGTACTGGAAACGGAGGCCATGAACACCTACATCGAGGAGTCGTTGGCTGCCGGCATCATCTATCCTTCTTCTTCTCCTGCCGGGGCCGGGTTTTTCTTTGTGGGCAAGAAGGACGTAACACTGCGACCTTGCATAGATGACAGGGGACTTGACAACATTACAGTAAAGAATCGCTACCCCCTTCCCCTGATGTCTTCTGCCTTCGAGCTACTGCAAGCTCGATCTTCGCTTAGTCTACTACCCTGTCCAAATAAGAGAGGGAGACGAGTGGAAGATGGCCTTCAATACCCCTTCCCGTCATTACGAGTATTATGGTCTTACCAACTGTCCTGCCGTGTCCCAGTGCCTGATCAACAATGTTTTGTGAGACATGCTCAACGAGTTCGTCTTTATCTCAATGACATCCTGATCTTTTCCCAGTCTGTTCCCAAAAAACGGGAAACCAGACGCTCTTTTCCGGCTCTTCCCAGAGTCTGATCCTTAGTGCCTCCTTGCAGCTGTTAGATGGGAGCTCGAGAAGATTTTAATCGCAGCCCAATTCAGTGAGTCGGGACCCAGCAAATGCGTTTTGTGCCTCAGTACATCCGTCCACGGGTCCTGCAGTAAGGTCACTCCTCCAAGCTGGCGTGCCACCCAGGGTAAGACGCACGGCCGCCCTCATCAAACAACGCTTCTGGTGGGCCACGATGGACAGGGAACTGCAAGACTTTTCTAAAAGGCTGCTCGGTCTGTGTACGGAACAAGCCCTCCAACCAACCTCCTGCTGGCCTTTTGCAACCCCTGCCCGTGTCGAGGAGACCGTGGACCCACATCGCTCTGGAATTAGTTACGAGACTGGCACCCTCTCGTGGGAACACCACTGTTCTCACCATCGTAGATTGATTTTCAAAGGTGGTCCATCTAGTTTGCTTATCTAAGTTACCCTGTGCTAAAGAAACTGCAGAATTAATTATTCAGCTGGCTGCATGGACTTCCCACAGGCATGGTCACAGACCGTGGGACCCAATTCACCTCCCATATTCTTCTGTAAACTCCTCAGTGCCAAGGCCAGTCCATCTTCTGGCTTTCACCCTCAGACGAATGGTCAGATGGAACGAGCCAATCAACAAATGGAGACAGTCCTGTGCTGCCTGACGTCTCAGGACCCAGCCTCCTGGAGTCTCCAGTTACCTTGGGTTGAGTATTCCATTTATTCGGTATTCTGTTTTTGGTCCAGGGGAATGAAGCTGGCGTCCCCTCAGCACGGGCATTCGTTCAGCGCTGTCGACGTACGAGCGCTCCCGGACTGCCCTGCTCCACGCTCAGAGCAACACCAAATGACAGGCTGACCGTCACCGCTCAGAGGCTCCCTGCTAAGTCAAAAGACAACAAGTCTGGCTCTCCACCCAGGACATACCTCTCAAAGTGGACGCTCCTAAGATGAACCCATGTTTCATTGTCCCTACACCATTGCCAAGGTATTTAACTCCTCTGCAGTCAGTCTAAATTTTCCAGCTGCTCTCCGTCGCATTCCACACTACCTTTCATGTCTCCCGGATCAAGCAATTTGTCCCTGAACCCCTGGGTTCCGCCCCCCCCTCCCCAGGATTGTGGACAGTTCCGAAGTCTACACCGTTAACCCACTGCTGGATGTTCGGCGCCGGGGCCGGTCCATCCAGTACTTGGTTGACAGGGAGGGTTACGGTCCCAAAGAAAGGTGCTGGGTTCCTGCCCGGGGCAATGTCGATAAGAAGCTCTTCGCTAGTTTTCGCTGTCAACAGCAACGGCAATCACTAAAGCCCAGAGGCATTCGTAGATTGGGGGTACTGTCAGCCCCCCCCCCCCCCCCCCCAACATTTGGTTGAGGTTAGTGTCAGTGTCAAGAGCCCACCAGCTCTAAAAACACAATATCTTGACATCATCATCCAACTAGCATCAATTTCAAGCGGTGCATCAAAAATGTGAAGCACTTATCAAGTTCTTCTGGTCGATGCTGCCCTCTCTCTCCCCTCCAACACGGGAAAACAGCACCTGGGAAGTGAGCAGTGACAGGCTGCGCATTGACAGTCCGCTGGGGTGGTTGAGGTTTGGATGGCGTGCTGAGCAGTCGCATCCTCCCCACAGCTCCACAATCACACACAGAGAGCTCAGGTCACACTGGGCCCCCTGATCACAACATGCTGCAGTTTATGGATACATGTGCTGCATACAGAACCACATAGGAGACATGGAGCACTTTGGAAAAAGTGGAGGCTATTGTGCAAAAACATCCACAAGACCTGCTTCTCTTTTCTAAGTAACACAGACTGTTTTGTTTTTGCTTCAGGGGTCCGAGAAAATGTTGCAGTGAGATTCATTTTATGACAACAGTGACTTGCACTGCTGCATAAAGTGGTTAAAGTCTGACAGTGAGCCACATTAAACTGATTGATTCTACTGTTCCACGCCCTCCTGCCTTTTAAATAAAGAGTCTGGATATAAAAGAAATGGCCGAATCATGGATTCATGAAATGTCCCTCTCTCACCTTGGCAAAAATGTATGTAAAAATGCTAGTTATTTAAAGCATGTTTACTGTCTACAACAATGGTGAAAGATTGTTGTTGTTTGTTGTTTTTTTTTAGCAAAAAATAATAATTATGAAATCGACATGACTAGTTATTGTTAGGTCTCCACCTGTTTTCATGGCTGAATCCACAGTTGCTCTATTGAGATGAATTCAGATGACACTGAACGGAGTATCTGACGAGCTGGAAAAACCTTCTTGTATCCTCTTTTTTTTTAAAAAACATAAATAAACGGAATCTAGTGGCGTCTGTATTTACACCACTAGATGGCGCCAGTTGTCTAGTTCATGATAAGGCCTGGTCAAGCTCTCTGGAAATAAATAAATCTACTCCTGGAAATAATAATAAAAGTAAATAGAAGTAGCTCAGTTTGCGTTTGTGTTTTGACTGCAGTCGAGGAGGAGCCACACAACAAAAACAAAACATTTGTCACGAAAAGCCGCCTCAGACTGTTTGTCAAATTATGAAAACAATGACGTAACAATTCCGAGCCGTGTCATGACAGAAGCTCGGCAGAGACAGACGCCAGATACAGGTTTGCTGTCAGAACTGACAGGAAAACCAAACAAAGAAAGTTGTGCAAAGTCGCAGCGATGTGGGTTGTGTTGTTGCCTTTGCTTGGCGGCAAACAAACAGCTGATGGGAAAATTTTCACCTTCACTGGATTTTTCCGCTCCCTCCCCGTCACACATGTGAATCATCATGCGATGCATGCAATCCAGAGTCTGGATGCTGCGTCGCACGGAATCCATAGCACAGAGCTGAGAGAGGAGTGTGTGTGTGTGTGTGTGTGTGTGTGTGTGTGTGTGTGTGTGTATTGTGACACATCCCAGCAGGGCATCTCACGTCATCGGTCACAGCTTTCTCACAACTTGCAGCCACATGTGAGCGGTGGCGCTGAGAACTCGCCCAGCCAGTGTCTGACAGATCAACCAAAAACAAAGCAAAAGCAGCCAATAGGAGAGGAGGAAGTGGTAGAGCTGCAGCGGCGGCAGCAGCAGCAGCAGCAGCAGCAGCAGCAGTAGCAGCAGCAGCGCAACACGACCACGGCCAACCTACACAGCTGAGGTGCCAAGAGTCTCTTCTTATCTGCTGCAGGGCACAGCGTGCAGACACTGATAGAACACAAGGACCAGTTTTCACCTTGTACACAGATGTGGCAAAAGTATTTGCAGTATGTACTTGAGCAAAAGTACTGGTACTTGTGTTTAAAACAAAAAATACTGTGCACTGATTCAACTCTGTTAAAGAAGTAAAAGTAAGAAATTCCAGCTTCTGAAATGTACTGAAGTAAGTTTGATTTTTTCTTTTTTTTTTTTTGTCGTTAATGAGACAATACACTCATTGATAATTTCACAAAAATGAAAGATTTTGACAGAATAATCTGGATTGAACTGCCCAGAGGTCAGAGGTCAAGTATGAGCATCTGAATCATTTTTAACAGCTTTGCAACTCTCAATGCTACAGTGTGTTTTTCTTTTTTCAACTGTAGCACAACCAAACCATAATGAATATATGTACATATAAATGTAAAATTTTTCTCTGCACTGAAGAGATCCTGAAATTGAAGAAAGAAAAATCTATTCAAGCGCAGTAAAATGGGCATGGGCAGCGCCACCACTTGGACAAAGTGCCAAAATAAACAGGGAAAACCGACTGACTGATGATTTTGACGAGGAGATTAACCGTACGAGAAAAGAGGCTCGGATTCACTTGATCTGCTGCCTGTAACTCAAATACAACCATGTTTCAACTGGAGCAGTTCTACTTGATAGGATGGAAAACGGACATCAGACTGGAAGACTTGGTTTGAAGTTAATTAAGTGACGACGACGTCAAGGACGTCCCCTGCTCTGGATCCACGGTCCAACGCAGCTAGCTAAAGTAATTAAGTAACGTCTGTTTTCAATTACGTGCGACTGGTCGGCCGCTCCCGAGCTGGCTTTGCGCGAATGTGCTTCAACCCGGAAACCTCCCCACTAGGTGGCACCAAATCCTACTCAGAACCCCTTTAAGGCAGATACTGTAAAAATGTAAATATGGGCAAGAAAAAAAATAGGGAAACTTGTGTGTGTGTGTATATATGTGTGTGTGTGTGTATATGTATATATATATATATATATATTTATATATATATACACACACACACACACACACACACACACATTCCGCCTTCACCAACAGTCACCCTGAAAGATAAGCGCATATTTAGCCCCCTGTTTACAGCCGGCGGTGGTGGCGAGTGCTGTCTGAACACCTGGAAGGTCACTGATCTCAGATACATCTCAGACAGAAAGTTGTGTTCAGTGTTCAGCCTGCACTTCCTGAGCAGGAGGAGAAGCCACAGGTCCCGGCAGGGACAGTGAGCTTTGGATCACTTCAAAAAGAAGAAAGGTCGAGGCAGGACCACACACACACACACACACACACACACACACACACACACACACACACACACCACAAACTGGGGGGGGAGCAATGAGTGGTATGCGGAATTTGTTGTTTTTTTGTGCGGATCTCGACACATAAAAGTGCACGGCAAGCACACACTTGCCGCCGTGAGTGTGTGGTGTGTGTTGGCGTGCGCGCACGAGCGAGTTGTCTTAATCCCTGCTCTCAAAAAAAAGAAAAGAAGAAGAAAGGCCGACTGGTGACTGGCTCAAAAATCGGATGTTTTCTCATTCGAGTGTTTCCCAGACACACCTCTTCTCCCCTCCTCCCTCTCCTCTTTTTTTTTCTTCCCCCGTAATTTAATTCTGCAGTTGAACGGTAAATGAGGGGTGGGGTGGGGTCGGGTCGGGGGTGATGGGGGTTGGGGGGCAGGTCATAACTTTTAGGGAACGTGGCGTGGCATGCGGGCGCGCAGGCAGGCTTCACCTCCTGCCAACCTGCTGCTGCGCACGCTCCTGGCCGTGGCAGACGGGAGCGCGCACGGCGGCGGCCTCGGGGGCCTGGCGGCCTCGGGGGCCTGGCAGCCTCGGGGGCTTGGCAGCGGTCAGCGCAGGAATGCAAACTGTCGTTTTTAGAAGCCTCCAGTGAAAAGCGCAAAGGGGCAAGAGGGCGGAAGAGCGGCGGCAGGAAAGGCTGCAGGGGTGAGTGTTTTGTGTCGGAGTGGGGGGTGGACGCTGCAGGTGAGAGAGAGAGAGAGAGAGAGAGTGAGAGAGAGAGAGTGAGAAAGAGAGAGAGAGAGAGTGAGAGAGAGAGAGAGAGAGAGGGAGAGAGTGATCGAGGCAGCAGACACAGGAGAGCGACTCTCAAACTGGCAGCAGCTCGGCCGCAGAGCGCTGCAGCCACGTGGACACTCCAGACACTAGAACCTGTTTCTTCCCGCCGCCACAGAGACTTGTAAAGGGACCTTTTTCTTGTCTTCTTTCTGCTCTCCTCATCCCGCCGAGGGAGAAAGTGCGCGCCAGTGCCACGGAAGCAGCCTCGCACAGCCTGCAATTTCTGGGAAGAAGGGGAAAAAAAGAAGGCAGCACAATCGGCTATAACGACGCACAAATCATCTCCGTCACTCCTCCCACTAGAAACAATCCCCCCCCCTCATTCTTGCTTTTCTTCCTCTCCCCCCCTCCTTCCATTCACTCCAGCGGCAGGATGTGGAGGAGCAGGACGCGCGCTCGCTCTGTTTGGACAAGAACTCAACACCGAAATCCGCACACTTGAAAAAAAAAGAAAAGAGAGAAAAATCTGGAGCGGGGGAAGAGGAAGAAAGAGGAGAGAATCCACTTGGGAGCAGGATTTAGAATAAGCTTTTTCCCCTTCCTCCCCCCCTCCCACTTTTCTCTTTGATGCTCCGCTGAGGATCAGACAGCCACCGGCACAAGACGCTGTAAGAAAATTAGAGAGGGAGAAGAAGCCCTGCGAGAGGCAGGCAGGCAGGCAGGCGAGCGAGCAGGGTTTCGCCCTGGAGACTTCTTGGACGGAGATAAAGAAGGAAGCCTTGATCTGAGAGCGACGCGGAAAGGAAGGAGCACAGCTGCTGGGGCGAAGGGAGGGAAAAAAAACTGAGGACGCCAGAGATAAGGAGAGCGAGGGCGAAGGACGAGCCAGGTTGGGCGTGAGAGAGAGAGAGGGGGGGGGAGAGAGAGAGAAAGACAGAGAGAGGGAGGGAGAGAGAGAGAGAACCGGCGTGCTTGATTCTCCAAACACCTGACATCCAACTTGACGGGGATGGAGACGCTGTCGGGCAACGGGAGAGACCTCCCCTGAACTCCACTGAACGGGTAGGGACGAAAAAAAAAGGAGGACGAGAAGACGAGAGAACCGAGAGCTTCCTCCTCATCATGGTGTTTCCAGCCCAGCGCCTGCCAAGCCCAAACAACCCGAGCCAGGAGAGCCACTTCGTGCCCGGCTAGAATGACGAGAGATCTGCCCAGCGTGTGACCCCCTCCCTCTCCCCCTCCCCTCCCCCGCCCCACCGGCTCCGCCCCCCTTCTTCTACCTCCCACCACCCGGTCCACCTGCCTTCCCTCGTCCTTGCAAGTCTGCGACCTTCCCCCTCCTCACTCCTGCGACCTCCTGCACCTCCTCACTCCACTATGTGGATGCCAGTCGTGCTCCTATGGGTTCTTAACATTGGCAACCTCTGCTCGGGGCAGGACTTCCTGGACTTCTACCCAGCTGGAGACATGGAAACTGGGGTGAGACACTTTCAAGTTCTTCTAGCCAAAGCCATAGAAACTCACTCTGGTGTGAGGAAAAAAGAAAAGAAAAGAAAGAAAGCAGCCGTCAAAGAGTCTGATCTCGGTAAACACTCATTTGGCCGTCATCAAAACAGCACTTAGACGGCGTGTTTTTTTGCAGAGGAGCTGTCCAACATGCGGCACCCGATGGGCAAAAGTCGAGATGAGCATTTAGTTTCAAAGTGAAACTAGTTGCTTAGGGCTCCTCACAGCCACTTACACCTGAAAATGAAGCCTTTAGGGACTTCAGGGGTAGGAGCCGGCGCACTGTTAAGAATGCCTTTTACTCCAGAGAGCAAAGATTAAACTGGAAGCTGGAAGTAGGGTGGGAGGTGTGTGTGTGTGTGTGTGGGGAGAGTGGGGGGGTAGGGGGGGTTCGAAGGGGGTTGGAGGAAGATAACGGTCCGGGCACTGAAGTTCTGAAACAGCTTCAACTCGGTTGGCTTCAGCGGGAGAGTCGGGTGCACATTTCTGGCCCGAGACGTTCCAGTTGCACCAACGTCAACCTCGTGACTTGTGAAGAGCGGTAGCGTGAGGAGGAGGAAATCCCTTTAATCCTCCCCTAATCCAAATTCATGGTCTGTCCTGTGAGTATTTTCTCACAGGACAGACATTGAATTTGGAAGTCAAAAAATTTGGCTGAATTGTTATGTCAGCGTTGTTATCCGAGGCATAATTGCCATTTGTAAATTAGCTCATTTGGCATTTTTGAAGTTGACTCGCGGCCTCAATGTCTGATGTTTTTATTTTGGTTTGAGCAGCGCATTGCGGTTCGTGCGTGGTCATGGGTAGGTTGCGCAATGCGCGTCATCTGCATGCTTTTTTTCTTCTTCTTTTTTTAACCACTTCCACTCAAGGACAAGCGGCCGCCCTGACCCAAGGCTCGTCATGAGGGTGTCACGATCGAGAACGTTGAATGCCACCAAGAGGTCTCTGATGAGATGAGCACAGAGGTGCTTTTCATCTGGGCGGTAATCCATGACACCAGTGCCAACAATCACTGCCCTATCAGCAGGTTTCTAAGTGGATTTCCTGATGTTTAGGTCCAAAGACAAGATCACTCAGATTCATAATGAAGGGCGGATACCACTCCAGAGTCATTGCTTGACAATGACAGCTTCTTAAGGCATAGGTCTGGTCATTTGAACAATGCGCTGTGAATCTTTTGCTTGGTTTCCTTTCACGGAAATTGATTGATCTTGACTACCATCAAAGGGTGGTTTCATCACAGTACGGTAAGCCTCCTTGTCAAGCAGGTCCTGGTCGCGGCTGAGTGTCAAAAGCCATATCTCGTCATGTCTTGGGGCATGACCAGAAGGCATGACCAGCTAGCCAAAGAGAGAGCTAACCTGAACGCTTCCAAGCCTATCAGCACAGGGTTCCAATTCCTACAAGTTCTGACATCGACAATGGGATTAATTAATTGACTCCTGTTGTGAGCCAAAAAAAGCAAAGGGTGAACAGCGGTAAGAGGCAGATGGAGGGGGTTCTAGGTGAAGCAATAACATGGGAGGTAGTACCAGTTGTACCGGCCTGCTCCTCCTCAGATGCGAGAATCTAAAGATCAAGTCTTCACACTCTGGAGGATAATGTTGTTATCTCTCGATGACACAGGCACCCTAACTGGCACGTCAGTTCGCTTATATCACGCTCTGTCTTGCATCCAAGGTATTACACAGGGAGCTGCAGTCATCAATGATGAGGACTGATAAATCATTACGGGGATGAGTCACACAGGGAGCCACTTTATTAGAGGGTATCATTCACTTTCTGAATGGATCTGTTCTGCAACATAAAACCCTTGTTGTACAATAATAACACTAACAGAGAGAGAGTGTGGGCGGCGTTGATTATCTAAAGATCCGTTTGGGTCCCGCCGTGCAGATCCACCATGTTCATCACGCCATGAATGTCACAGTGGTGAACCGTGAAAGGTCAATCGAATTCTGCATTTAGACCAACCAAAAGAGGAAAGAGGAAACCGCAGGTGCCACACGAACATTTCCTCATGATCGCTGTGCTTCCCTCTGGGGATGTCTTCGTAGTGGCCCTTGATAGCTGTGACACAGATGGTCCCAAGACATCCAGTCATTGAAAGCTTCCCAATGTACTCCAACTGGAACAAAGGGTAGATTGAGCGGAGGCAAGGATAAGCAGGGTGCTGCCGGGTCAAAGCTCGTCCATCCAGCTCTAAGCAGCAAACACCTCCACAGCCCGTTGAGATGCGACAATACAGTGTTTAAGGTGGACAATGTTACACTGGCCATGTTTTCAATGTTTCTCTTGTTCTTTGGATTCTGAAAATGTATCTCCAAACAAAAATGTTTGCCAGTGAATTCACCAACTTCTGGAGAATTTGATGCGACTCATCCTAATTGCCCCTCTGAGATTTCTGGATCTGAGTCTTTGCTAAGTCAGAGCTTAATTGCGCAACAGTGTGAGCTGAGACATCTCAAAATTCTTTTTGGCTTGACTAATCGTAGTATTTTTTTGGAGGGGGTTTGGTTAAGGATGTACATGACGCTTTGTGGCAAAATGTTCAGTTTTTTATTTTCCAAAGCCAAATTTGGTCAAATGATTGCCTTTCTGTCTGTCAGGAGGAAGGTTGGTTAGATGACCGGCCGAGTTTGGAGACGGTGAAGAGCGTGGACGAGCTGCTGGAGCTCCTGTACCCGGAGTATGGCCTCCTCCAGCAGTGCCTGAGGAGGAAAGCCCACCGCAGCGCCTTCGCCTCCTCCTATCTCTCTTTCCCCGACCCCTCGGCGAGCCCCCTCGTCTACTCTGACGACGAGGACGTGTGGGCTCACTCCAGGAAAGAGGCCCTGTACAAGATGGATGAGACTCTGGAGGGTAAGTCAAATTACGGCAGCAAGGTCTTACGAGGCCCTTTCCACAAATGTTGACGTGTTTTTTGGTGGAATTTGTTTAGGATCAAAAGGGTTTCAGCTCTTCATTTAACATGAACGAGTTGGGGTTGGCTGCCAAGTAAGTACAAAGCAAATGGCCAACATGGCAGAGACACAAGAGGAAATTATAAATAAAAGGAGGTTGATTCCCTGCCAGCTGCGCTGACAAACATCTGCGGAGCCGAAATGACTCCCTTTTTCTCAGCAAGCAACGCCCTGTGCCCTTTTCCCAGTCATCCTGGAGGAGATGCAGCGGACCTCGTGCCAGCCCAGAGAGGTGTGCGTGGAGGTGGCCAAGGAGTACCCACAATCCACCAGCCAAGTCTACGTGCCCCGCTGCGTGGCGCTGCACCGCTGCGGCGGCTGCTGCAACACCGACGCCTTTTACTGCAGCAACACGAGCAACACGCTCGTCAACAAGACGGTAAGTTGCCTTCGCCACCGCGCAATCTTCTGGCGCCTCAAACTTCTGGGAAAAACAACAAACAACAACAAAAGTTGCACCGACCTTCAATGTGCAAAATCGACACCAGCTGACTCCTCCTCCCTTTTCAAACTTTCAGCTGATCGATGTGTCCCCGTCCAGGAAAGACCGCGCCGTCATCGTGGTAACGTTTGTCAACCACACGTCGTGCGAGTGCCTCTCCAGGCGGCCGCTGCACTCCATCATACGGCGATCAGCGACAGATCACCTGTGAGTCGGCCTACGGAGAAATTCTCCAGCTGTAGCCCGCACAGCCGTGCACTGACAAATTGTCTGTGTGTGTGTGTGTGTGTGTGTGTGTGTGTGTGCGCGTGCGTGTGTGTGTGAGTAGGTGCTCGCCGCCTGACCTTCCATGTGCCGCCGGCTCGTTATGGGATCCAGTCCATTGTGCGTGTGTCTCCACTGACACAATGAACTACCCCGACACCGCCGGTGGGTTTGATCAAATCCCCAAACTGTTGAGTTCCCGATGCTACACAATCTGCTCCCCAATCAGTCTGTATACGACCTCCAGGGAGTTCATGTTCAGCAACACCGAGGGTCATTTTCAAGGTTTGTCGGATCCTAGGGTTCCGACAAACCTTGAACCATGACGAACCATGACGATAAGTCGTTCCACAGAGTTTTTTTCGTGATTTTACCTGTCGTTCGTCCAGTATTACGCAAAATATGTACAAGAGAGAAATAAAAAAATGAAGAAATAAATAAATATATATATATATATTTACATAAAAAGAAACTATCAAACAAGCGTTACACTCTTGGACGTGTGCCACTGCATAGTGGGGTCCTGGAATTCAGATGACTTTTGGAGTACAAAGTCATCTTAGGGAAAAAGAAAAAAAAAGGCAACACCTTTGCAACTTGGGCCTAATTTGGATTCAGCTTCAAAGAATTTGAAAAAAAAAAAAACAACAACAAAAAACAACATACCAATCAGCAGAGCCAATGATAATGATGATGGTGATGATGATAACACCTTGGCAGCGCATTAACGTTACACAAAGTGACTTACCCTGCAGGCACGTTTACTTAACAAGAAGGTGATGAGTCAAAGTATCTCCGCATTGTTTGTACTTGTACAATCACGCGCAGAAATCTTCCTCCCTTCCGTCCACCGCTACCGTTTCTTCTCCCATGACAAGAAACTTTACGAGATGAAAATAGGCACCGATGGGAAAAAACGTCTGAATACTTTTCCCGCGACTCAATTAGGTCCCGTCGGCGCAGTCTTTTGCAGTATATATACGGCTGGCGGGGATCTCTTTAGTGCTAAGTGCTAGATTGGAAAGCCGTTTTTAGCTTGGACCGTTAGTCCACTGTCATATAATTTGCGCTGCAAAGGCTGGACTTCCTCGAAACATGCCATTTTGTCGCTTAGAGAATATTAAGACTGCAACTGCTGGTACACTTTACATGCAACTTGACGTCGGTGCTTTTGGTCCGACAGAAAAGCGCGGGGGAAAAAAAACAAAAGATTGGTACTCACTTTCTGTTGCTTGCAGAGGTGCAACACCCGGGTCTGCTGGCGCTCTGCGGGCCCAACAAGGTCATGGACGAGTCCACCTGCGAGTGCGTGTGTCAGAACGGCCTGACCGAGCACAGCTGCGATCCGGGCTGGAAGCTGGACCACGACACCTGTAAGAGAAAGCTTTTGACTTTAAAACAATCATAAAAATAAAAGACTTACCACATATTATCCATCTGAAGAGTAATTACAACTCTTGCCAGGAAAAGGATGTCAGCGTAGGCTTAACCCACCCACGTCTTGCGATCTCTCACGTTGACTGGAAACACATGGCGTTAAGGGAGAAAAAGGCCTGTTGCGCTGGAAACCAGCAGGCGAGACAGAGCCAGGAGGGATAAACAAAGATACGGGGAGTTGGGCCTTTAAAAACAAATATCTGCAGAAAGCAAGTCAGAACTTGACCCGCAAATATTTAGGGTCTAGGACGACGACAACAGAGGCACAGAGAACTTGATATCCCTGAATAACTGAATGGGATTCATTGTGTCTTCATTTAATATATACAATTGTACAATACAATTTTTTTTTCTTCTATCACAGACAAACAAATATTTTAGATGTTGTCTTCATACCTTTACAAGTTTCGACGTAAACCTTATAAGGAAGACGGAAGTTTACGTCGAAACGTGAAGGTACGAAGAAAAGATGTAAAAATATCTGTGTGTTTGTGACCAAAGTGAAACACTGGCAATGGTTGACATCCCTTTGTTGCGTTTCCTCCGTCTGCTGCGCCAAGGTGAATGCCAGTGCCAAGCCAGGGCGGAGGGGCGGCCGTGTCCCGCCGGCCAGCGCTGGGACGGGGAGCTGTGCGGCTGCGTGTGCGCCGCCGTGTGCCCGGGGAGCCAGCCGCTCAACCCCAACACCTGCCTGTGCCAGTGCAGGGAGAGCCCGCACTCGTGCCTGCTGCAGGGGAAGAGGTTCAACCCCAACACCTGCAGGTAACGGAGCCCCACAAGACTTTTATGACTGAGCGCTCCCGCGGCGTGGGTGGGCGGGCACTTGGGTGCGTTTGGGAGGAGGGCTTTGATTAACTGGTGCACTCGTGTCAAAGGTCCAGCGTGTGAAATTTTCAAGGAAGCCGGTATTTAAGGCAGCCCGCCTGACAGCGTGTTTCCTATTGAGGGCACTGTCAGGGCTTAAAAACTGGGTTTCCATAAAAAATTAAAAACAAATTGGCAGGGGGGAGCAAGATGGCAGCTAACTAGAAGCAAGACCCTGTGTACTCTTATATATGAGATCTGCTCTAACCAAATTACTTTTATTGTACAGCGAGTATACACTTGAATGAATGTATTTATGGGCAGTATGTTAAGTTGTTACCAATATAAGAACCATAAATCAAGCTAAATATTACACACTGGACCTTTAAATGTTTTTTATTTTTATTTTTGTCAAGCACCTCGTGCAGCATTTTTTATGGATGAAAGGTGCAATGCGAATATAGTTTGATTTGATTTGATGTCACGCAGGCGCCTCGGCGTCGCGGGAACATCAACCGTGGGCGTGGCTGCAGATCTGGGTTGCAGATCTGGATTCAATTGGCTGAATTGAACGGAAAAGCACCCAAAAAGAGTGGGAGGGAGGGGGCCTCTCTGTTTGCCGGTTCATCTGCAGGGTTTGTGGGGCAACTGTTGGGCGGGAGGCTGAGTCGAGGCCACACAGCTGCTCAGCCACTTCTGGAACTAAACAGAAATCCTGCACTTGGGCTGATGACAACAGCGAACGCACAGCAGCCAACTGGACCGCAACACAAAGAAAGACACACACACACACACACACACACACACACACACACACACACACACACACACTCCAGAGCTTCAGATGATTGTTCCGCCCCACTACCCACCCATCGATGGAATCCGTTTTTTGACTTTTTTGGTTTTTTTGCACCGTTTGTATTCCTGACAACATCTCTCAGTGACATCAACATCAAACTTTTCCCCAAAGGACAGCGGCCGCCAGTCAGGAGTCTGGCGTCCACACCGCAGCTCCGCTCTGACGCAGCCGCCTCCAAGAGAGAGAGAGAGAGAGAGAGGGAGAGAGAGAGAGAGAGAGAGAGAGAGACAGACCACAACTCGCGCCGCTTCCTTGTAACCTTGTAAAAACCAGCGAGGGGAAACAACACATGACGTCATTACTCCCCCCCCCACCCCCCAACCCCCCACCCCCCACCCCACCCCCGAACAATCGCCAGATGTGGGCCTCACCTCTTGGATGGCGAGCGCAAACACAGAGCAAAATTGGCAATAATAAATCAAAGGGATTCAGGGGTTGCCGAGCAGGTGCGGCTGGGGAGAGTTGATGTCATTTGTGATTTTTCTTTTTACGTGAGCGCGAAGAGGCGCCGACGGTGTGGTGGTATCCAGGCCAGTGGAGCAGCAGCTGATCACCACTTCAGCCAATAATCAATTCATGGGATGCCACACGCACACACGTATATATGTATGGATGGCACATGTGTGAAAATATATAAATAAGTATAATATACATATTGAATATATATATATATATATATAGTACATATATATACACACACGCACATCTATCTCCCCCTGTGACGAGGCCCCAGGAGGACAGAGGGAGGGGGGGGGGGGGAAAGCAAAGGAAACCCTTAACGGTCATAACGTACATTCCGCATGATTCTTCATTGCCTTTTTTGGGAAACAGGGCGGCCAAATATTTGATGGCAGCCTCAGCTGCAGTTCGCATGTTGTGGTTCCCACAGCCAGCACGCAAGGGCTCCACCTCGCCGTGACCCGCCAGGCTCTGCAGCGGGAGGACGGACGGACGGACGGACGGACGGACAGACAGCGGGGCTGAACTCGGGGCGGTGGCGAGGGGGGGAAACGCGGATCTGAAGTGGCCTGATTAGGATCTGGAATGGCGGGCCTGCCTCGCACGCGGGAAAGGCGGCGTTTCCGTCCCCCAATATTCCCGAGCCGAGGCCAGTTGAACAAACCTTCAGTTCAAACTGAAGTCGGCGGTTGATGCCACAGACATTGTTGCTTTGTATTTGCATCAGCTGGCGGAAAACAATTCTCACAGCGAGCCTTTTGTGTAGCTTTCTCAACTAGCGCGTACAATATATTTCTGCTCGCGAAACCGAATCGCCAGATTTGCATTTATTAACTCTTACAATTGGAATACAATTGTAAAAAAAAAAAAAAAAAAATGCAAATGTTTCTTATTTGTAACCCTTGGAAAAGGACGCTGAAACATGAGAAACCCAACAGAATTGTAGATGACTTTAACAAGTATGCATGAAACCAAACAGTTTAAGGGGACTTGAAAGACCTCAAAGTCAAACGCAGCCCGAAGCCAAAGTTCACAGAGTCTCAAAGCTTTACTACACAACATACCGAGACGGTGCCACGAGGAAACACAGGTTCAAACATTACAATCGCATGCACTTGCTTCATCTTGAGGTATTTTTCCTTTAAATTACTTCACATCTGCTCACAGGAGGTGGCGCAACCAGGTGTGGGCGCCTTGCTGTGATTCAGAGAGGACACGTTTCCCAGAATTTGGCCCTTTTCTCTCCCCCTCCGCAGTCACGCACTCGCTCACTCAGAACCGCGTGATGCATGCACTGGGGGACCTTGGATTGGGGTGTGGGTGTGTGTGTGGGGAGAGGGGGGGTGGTCCATGAGGGATGTGCTTATCAGAATGATCAATAGTGTTCGTGCAAAAGGAAATCTAATCTCCCCCATGTCCTCTTTTGATTATTCCTCCCTCCCTCAACCTCACCCTTCTTTTCATTTCTTTTCCTCGATCCCACAACCCCCCCCCACCCGACCCCTCCCCTCCCTCCGCCGCCTCCCCCTCCTCCAGCTGTTACAGGAAGCCTTGCCGAGGGCCCCGACGCGTCTGCCAGGTCGGCTTTGAGTACAGCCAGTTTGTCTGCCAGTGCATCCCCAGCTACATGATGCCTGGATGGAATTAAGCGAGCGAGTCCCCAGACAGGCGGGCGGGCGGGCGGGCGGTCAGACGGCGAGAGAGAGAGCGAGACTGAAGCGGGTGGAAGAAAAGAAAAAGAAAGAAAGAAAAAAAAACCCAACAGATGTCGCCATTTATCTCCCGGGAACTGGAGGCTGCGAACCCTCTGGAAGTGAAACCAGGAGGGGGCGACGGACGCAAAACAGGAGGAAGGAAAGGAGAAGCATTTGTAATGGATTACATGCAAATGGATTACATGTGCGGCCGCATAAAGGAGGAGGATGAGCGTCCCCCCGGTGCCCCCCCCCACCCCTAGTTTCCCAGAGAAACAAAGGGGGAGAAAAAAGGGAAGGCCAGAGAGCCACCTGGCGAGCCGTAAAACTCGTAAAGCGCAGAGTGAGAATGAGACGGGGAGACGTGACTGCGGAGGGAGCACCATTCCTCGTCGCACCTGGAAACTATAAAGCGTGACGACAAAAAAAAAAGAAAAAAAAGAAAAGAAAAGACAGAAAAAAAAAAAAGGTGGGCCAGGCCGGTGGGTCCCGCCTTCGCCGCTGCAACATGTCGGAGCACGACGCCCGGCCGCCGCCCCGAGGCCCGGCGGCAGCGGGAAAATGGAAAGTGGAGTAAAACTTAATGGCAGAGGAGCCGCTCGCATAAAAAAAAAAAAAAAAAAAAAAAAAAAAAAAAAAGCCGGCCTCCTCCGACTCACACGGGTTGAAGGATTGATTTCGGAGGGGGAAGAGGGGAGGGGGGTATGGGGGAGGGGGGTTGTGGGACGTTGCCTGTTTTTCAGACGAACTGACAAACACCTTGTTTTTATTTATACCGACACAGACGAGACAAATCTCTTGTTTCTGCCGCGTCTCGTTTCCCTTTTAAAACAAAGCAGCCAGCGGGGAGAGGGAGGGGGGGGGGGGCTTCTTCTTCTCCTTCTTCCAAATGCAGAGAAAAACAGTCCAAGCACCATGAAAATGTCGACAAAGTTCAATCAAAGATCTGCTGTGACTTTTTCCCTTTTTATATTTATTCTTCTTCGTTTCCTCATTCTTCTTCTTCTTCTTCTTCTTCTTCAGCAGGAAGCCAGCCGTGTGTTCAATTGTGCGCCGGCCTAAACACTCCCAAAACTGCTATTATGGCCTCCAGTTTTAACTTGCCTCTCCCCGCGACTGTTGCAACTCGCACGCAGCTCAGCTCGGCTCAGCTCAGACTTCCACTTATTTATCTCTGCGCACTCTTTAACGTTATTTGTAAATAATCTGCAATCGTGACTTTCCATATTTAAATCTGGCCCTCTCCAGAGAGAACCCTGTGCAGATGTAAGATACTGTATATAAGCACGGGGCTAGGTATCCTTGGCATGAGGTTGCGTGCGCGCCTTTGTGAGTTTTATGAATTTTTGCGGTCGACACTGTTTCTACACTGCTAGGGACTCAGCGTAGCGGCTCATTAAAGGGGCGCCAGTGTGTTGCGCTTCAAAGGAACTACTGTTGTTCATCGAAATACTTAGTCATGACTTAATTTAATTGACGTCAGCGATGGTTGTTTTCATTTGCTAATAAGGGCTCGTCTGAGCAACACACGATGTTAGAGAATGAGGTGGAACCAAATCTGACACACTGGGCCAAACACGCTACAAAATGCAAATGTTTGATGACTAAATGCAATGTAAAAAAAATATGAATATCTGCTGTATGCATGTAAGGAATATCAGAATCCTCCCGCCTGCCTGGTATTAACTCATTAAAAATCTTTTTGTGGGTATGAATGAAAGGCCCTGGCATGTTGTTTGTGATGCCTGTTTTATTATTATTATTATTTTTAAGTCAACTTGTGCTTAAGTGTCAGTTTCTCTCTCTGGCCAGACAAATGTACTCACTTGTGGTTGCCAACTTGGTCCAAGTGTCGTCGCCTCCTCTTTGCCCTCATCTCTGCGTCTGCCACGACAAACAACGTTCACTCAGGTCAAATAAATATTTTCCAAAATGCGACGGAAGAGAACAACAAAGCCATCCCTTCCTCCCTCCCTCCCTCCTCCGTCTGGCCCACAGCAGCCTCGACACCCCGGGCCTGCGTAATTACCCCACTGCGGCGCATAGTCACCACCATGATTAAGGTCTGGATGGTATGCACCGTCACCAGGCTTTAAAAAATTAAATTAAAAAGGCAGCGGGTAAGCCAGGCACCTTTTAATGTCTGTTTGCGCGCACGTGTGCCAACAGCTGAGGGAGACGCGGTGGGAAGGAATGTCGGACTGTCTGCTCTACTGACTTACATCTTGGCTGATTTCAAAACGCCGTCTAGAAGCTGAAGAAACACGGGAGAGGGAGAAACTTTACAAGTGGACGTGAGTGGAAATGCAAGCGCAGGCCTTTGTGCCCAGCGCAGCTGTGGGTTCCTCCACTCCTTGAACCTGCAGGGTTAAAACAAGAAGAGCATTGGTGGGTACAGAGGGATGTGAACATTGACAATCTTCTGTATAGCTCACTTTATTGAGGCAGAGCTGATCTGGTCAGCAGCGGTTCACCAACCACATATTGCAAGCTTGTTATCACCGCCCTTGGAAAAACATGCCGTCCATACGCTTTAAATCAATCATGCGCCTGCAATGTACTCAAATGAGCCTTCAATACATATTTATAGAATGTACTAATAGACACTTCATCAAGTGATTATGGGCACTAAGCAATTAAGTGTGACATTGAATTGAGTTGCAATAAAGTTGGATTAAATACTAACTGAAAGGCCAGTGTGTAAAATTTAATATCAATAAATAATAAAGAATTTAGTTTGAACATTTTAAAACAACACTTCTATCATTATGAGAGAGTGATTTACCTCCAAGCAGTCGCTGCTGTGGCGTTGTTTGATTTTAACGAGTGTCTCTCTCTCAGGTGTGATTTCTTTTGGGGTGGGGGGGGTTGGCCATCTTGCAACGGAAGCTCAGAGAGGACAAACAGCACTATGCACAGCCCGCAAACGGACTTTTGACACATTTCTCCTCCTTCCGTTACCGTGTTTGCAGTCAAAACACTGAGTTACGATGCACAACTCAAACGCAGACCCGATCATTTGTTCACACACAAACGTGTTGACAGGAAAACATTGATGATACATCTTCAACCACTTTTAATTTTTGTTGCAGTGTACAAAAAACTCACACACAGGGCCTTCAAGTATTCATTCAGTCACTCCTGTACGCACGGGACGAGGCCACAGATTGAACGCCAGCTGAAACCTTTTTATTTCCCAGAAGGCCAAAATACAACCGCACCCCTCCTCCGTTACACCCGTCATATATATTCGCCATTGGTAACTCTTCAAATATTTACAAAAGGTAGAAAATAAAAAGTTAAATAAATACAGTCTGCTACCAAAAGAGGATGACGCTGCCTCCCCACAACACTCGGATCTGTCGTAGCAGTAGCAGTAGTAGTAGTAGTATCTAATTGGTGGAAATGCACAGCCTCAAAGAGAAAACTTCCAACAATGAACATGGAGAATGTTGCAACAATCTCAGCGGCTTCTCTGAAATGAATGTTGGCGAGAGTCAGTGGGATGGGGGAACTTCTCTTATTGCTGGGAAGAAATGCAACTTGATGGATGGGGGGGGGGAAGTCTGGTTGGTGACAAGCGGCGCTGGTGCAAAGACAGAAAAAAAGAAGAAAATGTGGCACACACCGACCCCTAGTGGTAGTTTGTGGGAAGGACATGCTCAAGCCTCCGCAAACTCCATAGAAACATTAGTTAAAAAATACCATTGTAAATTAAACAAGAATCATCTTTTTTTTTTTTTTTTTTTTTTTTTTTTTTAAGAAAAAGGTTCCGGATGATACAGCAATCTTCTTACAGCTCATTAAAGTTTAGACTTAGTCTAAAACATATGCATTTTTATGGAACATAAAAGGTGACGATAAAACAAACTATAATTCGCCTTTTAGTTCAAGCAGGAAAAAAAAAATGAGATAAAAAAAAAAATCTTACGAGTGCAAAAAGCAAATAATTGGTATTATATATGGCTTACTGCTGTGAAAAATACCTATCTTCATTTGAGCAGGAACAGCCTTTCCATCATATTTTTCTTTTCTTTTCTTCTCTTCCTCCCCTCCCCCACCAAAAACCTTCACTCTGGCCTTTCAAGCCTCAATAGTCTTGCATCACACAAGGTCACACAGCTGGAAACAGCACGGAGGTTTCAGCTCAGGCACTTCAGTACAAGCTTGTTGTTTTTTTTCTCGCCGGCTTGGTCCCCGTCCCGCCAGCAGCAGCACCACAGCGCCACCTCTGCCTTGCAGACGCGCTGCAGGAAGTCCGTCCACTCGGCCGCCTCGTCTTCTGTCAGCGTTATTGATTGAGCCGAGTCCACTTGAGAGGGGGCGGCGGGGAGAGGGGTGGAGGGGGGCAAGCACGTCCGCGGGTCACGGCCCCGAGTCCAGAGCACCCATGATGTCAACTTGACCCAGTTCAAAAAACTGCTCCCTGAAATGAAAACAACGCAGCGAGTGAGACGAGAAAAAGTGGAATAAAGGTTGCGCGTGTTTACAGTACAAAAAATCTCTCCTCATCCTCTTCTTCTTCCTCCTCCTCCTCCTCCTCCACCTCCTCCACCACCTCCTCCTCTGACCACCTCGTATCGTGGCTTGGTGCACGTCCCTGCGCCTCCTTACAGAGTCAAACTACAAGCTGACTGAATCCTCAGATCTAATTGGTGCAGGCGGGCTCGTGGAGGTGAAAAATGAGAAGCGCACGTACGACCATATCATTTCCTGTTTCTCCTCCTGACTTTCACCAGCAGCTGGGTTCTTGCATAATTCCCCCGTCAGTTCATTGCTCTTCCTCAGCTGTGCTATTATTCTACAATACCAGGGTGGGAGTGGGACAGTTTATTCTCAGCTGACAATTCTGCTTCCTTTTTTCACTTCCAAATGCTGAATCTTCGGGGTTCACTGCTGCTGGGAAACAATGGCGAGGCTGTTGCCGCAGCAGCAGCACAGAGACGATGCCGACAACAATCCGGTTTATTACGATGCTTTTGGAGAGAACGCGGCAACATGTAACACCAATCGGTCCCACGCACATCTTTGGATGCTTTGGTGGGACGCAGCTGCTTGTAGTTCAGCTTCAGCTCCTCTAGAGGGAAGCAGTGAGACCCTTCTGTCCAATTCTTTCCCCCTGTCTTTGCCCTATTTCCTGTCTTATTTTGTTGCTGTTGGAAAAAGACACTGGAGAGGAACTGGATCGCCGACTCACCTCATCGTCCGAGTCGAAGCCAAACAGGTTGGAGCACCTCTGCAGCTGCAGGTGGCGCTGCAGCTCCTCGCCGCTGCAGAACGTGGTGAAGCAGTTGGGGCAGCGCTGCCTCCGGGGGGCGCCAGCGGGCGTCCTACGCGGGTCCTGACGTCCTCCGTGAGGCAGCGAGGAGAAGGGCCCCGCCCCCGGCCCCGCCTCCTTCCTGCGCCTGGGCATGGCGGTGTACTTTTCGTCCAGGTAGACGCTGGGCGGCGGGCGCAGGTACGGCTTCTTGCTGTACTCGGCCAGGGTCTCCATGCAGATCTTGTTCTTGAGGTCGCCCTCGTTGGTCTGCCCGTTGACGGGGCAGGAGGGGGGAGGGGAGGGGGTTGAGGCGAAGGGTCCGGAGGGGGCGGCAGGCGGGACGGCTGCTGCTGCCGCTGCCGCCGCTGCTGCTGAGGGGACCTCCTCGCCGCCAACAGAGCTCCGCCTCTCCTCCGCTTGCGCCAATGGTGGCGACGCTGCTTCGCTGCAGGGCGTTTCCGGCTCCTTGGTGGCGGCGGCGGCGGCGGCGGCGGCGGCGGCGGCGGCGGCGGCGGCTGCCAGGCGCTGGTACTTCCTCTTTTCCCCGGTCGCCTCCGGCTGAGCGCCACCGCGGTCCTTGCGCTTCTTGCCGGCGCCGTCGCTGCTTTTCAAGAGAGACTTCTTCTTCTTCTTCTTCTTCTTCTTCTGCTGCTCCTCCTCCTCCTCGTGGGCTTTCTTCCTCTCCTTCTTTTCCTTCTTTCTTTGCTTCTG
This sequence comes from Nelusetta ayraudi, assembly GCF_046127955.1. Lineage (NCBI taxonomy): Eukaryota > Metazoa > Chordata > Actinopteri > Tetraodontiformes > Monacanthidae > Nelusetta > Nelusetta ayraudi. The sequence goes on from NW_027466246.1 coordinate 106,061, forward strand.
GGCCGGCGGTCCGTCTGAGTTGGTGGCGGCGGCGGTGGCGGCAGCAGCTTCCGTCAATGTGGCACCTACTCCCGGTTCAGCCTCGGCGGCCTCGACCTCCGACCTCGCCTCGGCCGGCCTCTTCAAAGACGTGGGCGGCCGTCCCCTCTTGACCGCCTCCGCTCCTGTCTTGGTGCTTTTTGGCTTCTTGGCTTTCTTGCCCTGAGCCGGATGGGGTTTCCTTCCCCTTTTCCCGTCGGTGGCGTGCGATCTCTCAGACGTCGACTCCTCCGAGATCCCTGCCAGCGTCACTAGAGGAGCTGCGGCGACAGCTGCCGCTTCCTGCGGCGTCTCCGTGTTTGCCGCCTCTCCTTCTGGAGCGGCGCCGTGCTCGTCGGACTCGCCCACCACCGAGTTTGTCTTGGCCTCCTCTTCTCCTCTTCCTTCTTCTTTGTTTGTGGCCTCCTCGGACTCCTGGATTTTAGCAGCTTCGCCAATCTCCTCCTCAGGGGGGCGCTGATCAGTGCCTTTCACGGCCACCTGCTCCGCTTTGTCTGCCGAGGCCTCACGCGCCTCTTCGCCGCCGGCGCTCACAGTTGGCGTCAGTGCCTTCTGGGAGATTTTCCTCAGTTTTTCCCTCAACTTGCTGATAATACTGGAGGCGGCGGCTGCTGCTTTGGCGGCTCCCTCGGGCCGGGGGGTCCCTTCGACGACCTGATTAGTTTGCGCGGCATTCTTCAACTTGGGAGGTCGTCCTCTCCTCGCCGGCAGGTTGCCGCTGTTCCCCTCGACCTGCCTCTTCATCAGCTCTCGCCTCGCGGCGAGGTCCTGCGACGACGGGGCGGCCTTGTGATTTTTACTTCTCCCTTGGAACTTCCCCAACTTTCTCCTTATCCGCCGCATGGGGCCGGCCCTCCTCGCCGGGGCGTCCTTGCCAGAGGAACTCTTGGAGACTCTGGAGTCCGCCGTCTTGGAGTCCGCCGTCTTCTGATCTGACGATGCCGATGCTTTTGCGGCGGTGGCGGGAGGAGAGGAAGCGTCCGCGTCGACTGGAGGTGGCCGATCTCGCCCTCTCGACCCGTGAGCGTCTTTCCTGCCCCTGCCCCTCTTTCCAGTTCTGTCCCTTGGCTTGGCATGGTTCAGTAGTCTCTTCCTGGACGCGGGGTTGTGTTTGTCACATGCTTTGGATTTGGCTTCGGAGGCATAGTGTTCCTTTTCATGGAGATTGAGTGCCCAGAGGCAGATGAACAACTGGGAGCAGCCGGGGACGCAGCAGGTGGCCTGCAGGGGGCTGTGCTTCCTGGTGTGGCGCCTCATCTCGTTGCCCGTCTTGAAGCGGGCGGCGCAGCCCCGGTGCAGACACGGGTAGCGGGGTCGCTCCCTGTGGCCCTCCACGTGATGCAAGAAGTGGTCGAAGCTCCACATGACCCTCATGCAGATGCTGCACTTGCTGCCTCCGATGTGGAAGGCCAGCTTGAGGGGCTCCGCCTCGCCGGGGTGCTCGTCCAGGGTGTGGTAGAGGAGGCTGACGCGGTTCCTGGAGGCGTCGGTGAACCAGGCGCAGCCGTCGACGGGGCAGCGGAGTTTCTCCAGCGGCTCCGCGTCCACCGCTTCGTCCCGAGGGACACGGACCGCTTCCGCTTTGGCCTTCGCAGCACAGCTGGACTTTTGGGGTACCTGAGGTGACGCCGCAGACTCGCCGCAGTCTCGGCTCTCCTGCGACCTGGAAGACTTGGAGACGCTGCTGCTCCTTTTCCGAGACGGCTCCCTGCTTTCCGAGTTTGCGGCATCCGCGTTCCGTCTCTTTTTGTCAACGTGTCCATTGAGTCTGTGAGCAGGAGTCTGAGCGCTCGTCTGCCCCGGCGTACTTTGCCTCTTTTCTCGCAAAGACGGACCAACGGAGGGCTTGCCGTCGGACCTCAACTTTCGAGAGCCCGTAGTCGAGGATTCCGCAGGGCTTACGGATCTCGAAGCCTTGTCGGATTTCTTCCGTCGGCCGCGACCGTGGCGGACCGAAGAAGTGTTGCTGGACTTGGATTTGGCAGGAGTTTTGGGCGAGGGCGGGGCTTTGCTCCTTTTCAGCTTCTCAATGTGGTCCGAGAGGTGCATCATGGCCAGCAGGTCGTCCCGGAAGACCGTCCCGCAGAACATGCACTCGTCTTTGCGGTAGTGGAACATGGCGTGCGCGATGACCCGGCTCCCCTTGTAGACCTTGTTGCAGAAGGTGCAGCAGAACTCCAGCCTGGATTCCTCCGATTCCACAGCCTCGCCGTCCTCGGCCACGTCCGGGTCAAAGTCGTCGTCGCTGCCGCCGTCCGAGGGCTCGGGGGCGGAGCGGCCGGAGGTAGCTTGCGGTTTGTCCTCGGGAGGCGGCATTTTGTGAGTCTGCGTCTCGTGTGCGAGCTCCGTGACCATTTCTGTCACCAGCGTCAGGGCGGAAATGTCGTTGAGGCTGCCAGAATCTGGCGTTCCAGTCGTGCCGGTCGCTTTTTGGGGGCTTGAGTCGCTTTTGGAAGAAAGTTCTCTTTTTGTGGGTTTGGTAGAAACGACCGGTTCGGGAGTACTTTGGCTAACCTTGGGAGGGGCGACATCGCCGGCGCAGAGGCCATTCGATTCGAGTGGTCTCTCTGCGCGTGAGGACGAGGACTCAGCAGCGGCGTTGTGGACAATGTCGGTGGAGACTGGGGGGATTTCCTCACCGAGCGCCGCCAGGCTGCTGCCACCGCCGCCACCTTCCACCAACATCTCAACACGCTCAGTTTTGGAGGCCTTTTCTAAAACTGGGGGTTGGGCCGCTTTCCCCATTGCTGGGGACTTTGAAGCGATGGTGACTTTCATCTCGACGGCCGACTCTTCGCAGCGATCGCTCACCTGCGCTTGCTGGACCTTTTCCAGAACGGGGGCTTCCGTAACCTCCGGGCCTGCGGGGGCAGCAGACCTACAGGGGTGCTCTTTAGTTTGCTTTTCCACAACCTTCTCTGCACTTGCATCAGGGGGGAACTTATCCAAGACGGGGGGTTCCACATTGACACCCGCCGCCTCCGCCTCCGATGACGACTGGGAGGCGGCAGACGTCTCTGGCTGCTCCTCTTTCGCCGCGGGCGTCTTCCTCGGGCCGGCCTTGGCAGCCTTTGCCTGCAAGACGTTTTCTAAAACCGGAGGTTCCGAGGCGGCTCGAGCCGACGTTTGGGACGTCGCGCCGAGCCGTCTCTGCGGAACCTTCACAGGGCTGCCTTGCGCCGAGGAACGCGTGATTGTTGACACGGAGCTCTGAACGTTGAGCCCGTTTCCCTTCCCCTTCGGCCGGCGAGCGTAGCAGTGCAGCTGCTGCACGAACATCGACATGTCCCTGGCTCGGAGAACCACCTCCTTGCCGTGCACGGTCCTGGCAGGTTGCGGCGTGGCCGGCTTCACCGTGTGCTTGTAAAGAAGCATCTGGGGGAAGCCTCTCTGTCTGTTGTAAGTGTCCTCGCCGAATGAGCCCATGAGTTCATTGTCGGGCAGCGAGAGCTCGAGGATGACGGGAGGGGAGGGGGGTCGACCAGAGTCCAGGGAATATTTCTTTGACTGTCTGCTGTGGTTCTCCTTGGCCGTCGAGTCTGAGTTCTCCGAGGACTTGACGTTGTTTTTGTGCTGACCGGCCTCGGACTTCTTCTCCACGGACGAGAGGTGGCGCTTCTGAAGCTTCAACTTATGCTTGCGGCTCTTTGCCGGGACGCTGTTCTCGGCGAGGGTTCCCGAGTCCTCCAGAAGCCACCTGGGCGTTCTGATCCTCCGCTTGGGCGGGTTCTTCTGCGAGAGCCTGGTGATGCGCCTGTGCTCCCCGTGGCCCCAGTTGTCCCGGAGGCGGTCGAGCTGCCAAAACGAGCGTCGAAGAGGCTCAGACGGCGCGTCCTTCAAAGTGCGTGATCCCTGATTGCCTCTCTTCTTGGCAGCGTGGTTGGCGCCCAGTCGCGGTCTTCCTGGAACACCCCGTAGTTTTTTGGAGGCAGCGTCAGAATCCTCCCGGTCGCCCGGATGCCGCTTCTTGGCCGCCCCCTGCAAAGTCCCCTGATGTTCCTTCTGACACCCGACCATGCCGGATCGAAGAGACAGTTCTTTGGTGCAGTAGTTTGAAATCCATTTGTCCTCCATGATTTCGTCCAGGGCCGTGCCGACCCCCTTTTCAGACATCAGCTTTAAGCAGTTGGTCCGCAAAGCAATGAGATTCCACAGTTCTGGATCGAAATATAGGTCCTTCTTTAAGACCTGAGAGAAATAAAGACAAGGAATTGTTTAACCATCATCGAAACCAATTAAGAACCAATCGGGAAAAAATTCCAGAAGGATGATTCACCTGCAGCGTCTCAAATCGAATGTGGTTTCTGATGGGGCTGTACTCCACGTGGTACTCCTGGTCAGGATGCATATAGAGGAGGTACACGGTCTTGTAGGCCTCGACCGTGCGCTCCAGGAAGAAGACGAGGAGGGCGCACGCCCGGCACACCTCCAGGTCGTTGGGAAGCAGGCCAGCGATGGTTTTGTAGATCAGCGACTTGGTGAGGACGTCGCAGGGAAGGCAGGACTCCAGGGCGTTGGCGCAGAGCTCCACGCAGAACTGGATTCCATCTTCACCCACCTGGCCGAAGGCAAAGGAGAAGAGGACGCGTTACATAATCCAAGCGTTGACAAACCCTGATAAACTGGCCTATTTTTAGCCACATTTGGCGGCTCTTCCAACGTTCCCCCTTACTTCCTGCAGTATGGCTCTGATGAAAGGGAAAATGGAGTTGACGTTGGTGGCAGACAGCATCAGCTGGTGAATCTCTTTCAGCAGGTCCGTCTTTGGCGTTTGCAACCGATGGTGCAGCTCGCTCCACAGGAACACAAGATCGCTGGCGAGGAAGCGCAGTCTGCGGTCAATGGACAACCAGGAGACTGCTTGCCGCTCGCCATCAAACGCCGGAGTACTTACCACAGGTAGAACATGTCGCCCCTGGACAGCTGCCGAGACAGGAAGGCTCTGCCGAGAGCCAGCAACACCTCGTCCTTTTCTTCGCTCTCCAAACCGCAGATGATGTGCACCGCGTCTTTTCCGTTCAGTTTAGCCGCCTGCAACGGGCGGCACACGAGGAAAAGACAAGGCGTCAGCACGTCTGCGATGCAAGGGAGAAACAGCGGAGGCGACGCCGGAGAAAACTCCACGGCTCCACCAACCTCATTGTGCAGGCTGTCGTGCTGCGACGTTTTGAGGAGCCACGTGAGGTAGACCTGAAGGAAGAACAAGTGTTGTCCTGCTGTGGGATGCCAAGCGCAACACTTGGCCAGGGCCATGGCCTCACCGACCCGCTCACAGGATAAGAGGTAGCGTATCCGCAGCTCAAAGAAAACAGGCAGTTCTGAGCTGATGCACCCGTCCACTGAGGAAAGCAACAACAAAAAAAATCTGTGGTTTTGGTTTAATTGGAGTCACAGAAAAGATGGAATCATCACAGCATCCGGGGCAAAATCATCAACATTTAATATTTGTTTGGCAATCACTGCCAGACGATGCGTCAATATTTAATGTGCAAAGGAACCGAGTATAATTTTTGACAGTGATGAACGGTAATGCAGCCCATTCTAACAAGTTTATGTTAAAGGTGCAGAAGAAAAAAAAACGAACTTCCTTATACATGTATTTAAAATGAGGCTCACCTTCACTCTGAGGTAAACTGGAGCCGCTGAGGATTGCCTGTAAGGCAGGGCAGGCCCAAGGCCCGCCGCCACGGACCGACTGCTCAACCTGAAGTAAATAAACATTCTGGTGCCTTGCTAGCCCCAACTGACATTCCTGCAAAACATGTGGACCCCAGGGTTAAAGAGCAGTTTCCCATGAGAGGGGCATCCAAAGTGTTCCAAATGGCTGGTGCACGATACTTCATTCTCACCTGAAAATTAACAGTGAAGTTTTTCAGGGGCTCCTGATGAAAGTCCTTCTGGTCAAAGAACAGCAGCAGCTCAAAAACACTCCTGTGAAAATACCAATGTCTTTGTTGGTGTTCTGCTCCTGGACAGGACAATAAAACTCCACATCCGATCAATAGAAAATCTCATCCAAATTATAGTTAGCGTCACTGCCTGCAACATTGTGTTCCTGCGAGGTGGACTCGTGCGTTAGTACTCGCAGGCAAATCTTTGGAATGATAATCAATGGATTGATTGACTGACTTAATTGGCGCCACTGTTTTGAGCAAACAGGTTTGGGTACTTACAAGGCAAGACTGCTGAGTGTGTGGAGCACATGGTCACAGCTTGGTGTGAAAACAGTGGAGGCCTGGGTGAAGTAGCAGAGAGCTTTCTCAAGGATCCTGAGCTGAGGCAGCGGCAGCCGCCAGCGAGAGGCATGCTCCTCAACAACCTACGCACAAACAAGGAAGCATTTTCCATAAACCGGCATCAGCAGCTGCAAGATGTCTCACAAAAGGAGTTTTTACCAAAAATTGGCATTTAGACATGGATTTACCGCACTAAGGTTGAATAGCCAATGTCACCAGTTCACAGCGACATTTTAATGGGTGTGTAGCTGTTACGAATTAGGGGAATGATTTTCTGAACACAATTAGCAAGGGTGAGAAACATTTGAATCTTTAAACACGGATCACGTTGGCAAACAAAATAAAAACAGTTCACAACGCCCCCTAATGGTCGTTATCGTTATTCTCCCTTTCTGGTGTCCATAATATAATTGTCAACATCAGTATTCCCGTGCCGTTGACTTCACCGGTTTAACGCGTTTCAAAATATGTGAAGCCACAAGTCAATTAACGTGAAAACCTCAATGCCGCACGTCCAACTGTTAATGACGCTTGTAGCCTGAGAAAAGTCTTGCACAGTTACAATTACATGAATGGCTCCCAATTAGATTTTGTTTTAACAATTAATACCAAACGTCCTGTTGATAGAGGGCTCAGTGACTTGACCGGCAGCAAAAAAAGTGATCTGCAACAACGTCGATTTTGCACAGTAGGTTTAAATGCCATTGGCATCAATTATGACCCTCCACGGATACCATCGAAATTAACCAACAACTTTCAGGCTGGCATCTCCATTTACTTTTTGGGGCGACCGTGCAGCAGTTGGCATAACCGTTGGCGTGGTACAGATTTATCACTTTAGAATAAAAGAAGCGATGACGCAACATTGCTCGAAGAACACACCGTTCTTCAACTGGTAGTGAATATGTGGAAGACCCACACTGGGGTTCCTAAGCACATACTTAATAATGCAACCATGTTAGTCGCAAGACAAGAACATTTCAACCCAGGGTACAGTTTCAAGCGTTACATTATAGCCGTAATGTTGAAATGTAGAGAAAAAGCTGTCTTGAGACACTACACACACTCCAAATGAGCTCACTTGCAGATAAAATCAAAGCTAGCCGAGAGGCTATCTGAAGCGATTAGCCTCGTTAGCTCGTTGCCTTTAAAGTGAAAGCGCACGGACAAAAACCGAAACATTGCAAACTGCTGCTGCTGCTTCGATAACGGCTCGTGAATATGCAACTGTGAGCACAAGACAGGCGTCACCGCGCCGCCGTTTGCATTTTAGAGCGACTGCGAGCTGTTGGCTGTTAGCTCGGCGCTAACGAGCCAAACAGCTAAGGCTAGTTCTGGGGGAGGAGGGGGGCGCTCAGTCGGCGAACACATACAGCTCTTTTCTGCCACAGCGAGCCTGTCAGCCAGTCCGACTTGGGGCACCTACCTTGCAAAAGTCGGAGCAGAACGCCTTGCTGTCGGCCCGCAGCTCGTCGGCCGTGTAGCGACTCAACAAAGTCTCTAGTTGAGTCTCCAGACCCTCGTTGACGCTGGCTCCCTCCGCCATACTGTGTGTAGAGCCTTCCTCGTAGCATCCACCACCGCCGCACAACACAGACATCGCCACGGTCAACGACTCGCATCGGCGGCGCTGATTGGTCAGTGCCGACGCACAGGCGGGCGCTCCTTGTTGACACAGGCGTACACCGGTGAGGTGCTCGGGTCGAGCGGTGTCGAGAGCTCGCAATTAAAACCCCGCCACCGGCAATGACGTCCCGCCCGTGCGGCAGTAAGGGTGAAAGCTAGTGAAGTTTTCCAAACACATGGCAAACACAAACACGTTAACGATAATTACTGTATATTGACGTGGATTGGAACGCAAAGATAATTCTGCTAATTTCTTTGTAAGTTCGGCGTTGTAGCTTGGGTGATTAGCTTCACGATTAAAGAAGTGGTTCAAAGGCGAGGCCTGTATTTCGAACTGGCCTTTTTCATCCTACTTTACACCTAAAAATGCCATTTGAAACCAACATATTCCTCCTCTTTTGCTATGTAGTGTTCTTCTCTACTTTTACTTTGATTTGACTTTTACAAAATCAAAGTAATCTTAAATCCTCTGCTTTCAGCATTGCAAGTCAATAAATGGGATTCGGAGGAAAATTAGACAATTTAACTTTATTTCATCGAGTACATTCATTTAAGACAGAGTCAGGCGATACAAAACTCATTCTTTCAGACAGTGCTTAAATACCCAAGACATCCCCACAGTTACATCACAGCCACTGTGCTGACAAGAGACAAGAATTTCACTTCTTTCCAGTCATTCGATTACACTCCACACAGATTTCTCTTACCTGTAAACAAAAACAATAATAAAAGCAGCACATAGTGAGCAGTACTGGAGAGGACAATATATCTATATACAAGAAGTATCTACTTCTAACCGTAATCAATGATTAATGTGGGTTCTTTGTCATTTGTTGTCGTATTGCTTAAAATTTCATTTACACACAAACCCAATGGTGATATCACCATGTATGCCCAAGACAAAGTAGGAATTCAGATGATGTCTTTCAGAATCGGATACAAAAAAAAAAAGCTTAACACAATCTTAAGAGTTACTTTAAAGTCAAGCAAATATTATTTCATACTTAATATACTACAAGCAAAATACAATAAGTAATCAAATGGTCTAGTTAAAAAGAAATGCTCCCGCAGGCTGACTTGGTAGCGTAAAAAGTTCTTGACTGATTGTTCCATAAGACGGAACTATGAAATGAATAGATTTTCTTATTAAGATGGGGGTAAAAATAAAGATTGCTTTTGCTGTTGTAGAGATATGTCTGCCACCCTCGTCACCGGCTGTGTGCTACGCATTTCAGTTCAGCTCATCGGTGCATTCCGACATGGACCGCTCCCTTCTCTCCCGGCCCGTGACAAAGTTGAGCAGATCGACGGCCGTCACCACTCCGAACACCATCTGCTTCAGGCTGGGAGAGCCGTCCGTCAAGTCTGCCGGAAAAAACGGCAGGTGACACATTTCAAAAAATGGTCAGAGATTGTTTTAGCTGCATCAAGTTAGCAGTGCGATTAAAACCACAAACAGAGGTGGGAAGTAACAAAGTGCAAATACTTTGTTACTGTATTTGTCGTACTTGTAGTGTATTTACCGTACTGTGCTGATTTTGTAGGCATCTGTATTTTACTTCTATTTCTGACAACTTTGTACTTTTACTCCCTACATTTGTACACAAATATCTTTACTTTCTGCATCTTACATTGGAAAAACATGACAGTAATTCCTTTATTTGTTATAGCTGTTGCTTGAAGTGGAGCTACAATATTTGAACTCTGTTGTTATGTAGTTCAATATAAGAATGGATCATATTTTAGAAGGAAATTATGTTTCACTAGCTCAGCTCTGGGGTAACTGTTCAGTAGGAGTTGAATCAGTACTTTTACCAGAGTATTTATTTACACTAGTATCTGTACTTTTACTGAAGTAGGGATCACAAATACTTTTGCCCCCTCTGGCCGCAAATTATAATATAACTATTACGCAGTGCATTTATGACCTATAATGTAGAATACATTGAGATTTTGCAGCAATCATCGTCTTCGGACAAGCAAGAAGATAAAAATAGATCTCAGACACAAAGTGGAATGCAGTGAACGGTATGAAGGAACAAGTGTTTGGGAGAACTTACATTGAATCTGTTCATGGACCACCAGGGCAAAGTGGTCGATCTCCAAAATGCGAGACAACTTCCCTAAATTGTCGGTCAGACGGATCTGTGAAGGAGTGGTGAATGTTTAAAGTCGACACATTGAAGTAACAGATTGAGATTGAGATTGGCTTTGCCCTTCGCCGACCAAGGCCAAGCATAATCAAATGCCTCCAACAAATCTAGAGACGCACCGATACCGCCATGAGGTACACTACTTGTATTCGTTAAGTGCATTCAATTTGTGTTTGTATTGCAGGGAAACTTGTGACAGTCACCCCATGTTGTTGAAAAACATGCTGAGGAATGCTGTTCAAATAATAAGAGCACATCTGTGGGGGAAAAAAAATCAAAGTAATTCTGTAATGTGTAATGGCCTTGAAAAGTACTCAGTATCAGTATTGGCGAGTACTGAAATGCAGGTCCTCATGATATTGGTGCATCCCTAAACAAATCTATTCCAACGTTCAAATCTCCTCTGCTGCTGCTGTGATGCTCAGTCTGTGATGCTCTGTGTACCTGTTTGAACTGCTTGTAGAGAACTTTGCTGACGGGGTCTGACAGCTTGATCTTCCCTGCCAGGATGCAGGCCAGCATGTTCCCTAAAGTCACCATGCCCAGGATCAACCTGTGTGCAGTTGAATACACAAACAATTAAAAAAAAAAAAAAAAAATCAATGAAATGAAAGTAGTGGAGATGTTTTAATCTTGGCCTGGATTTTTTTTTTACTCACCCTGCCTCATCCACCACAGGCGCCTGGTCGAATCCCTTCTCCTTGAGGATTTTGATGGTCTTCTGACAGGTGACTGTGGGCAGGACGGTCAGAGGCGCCGACAGGTTCAAACCCTGCAGCCTCAAGTTCCACCACCTTGATGGATGATGGGACAAATGCTCACAGTGGGCACTTTTTCAAAAGAAGTATGGATAAATATTAAAATTTTTTTGGTGGCATGTACCATGGTTTGTTCACCATGATGTCCTCTTCACTCAGGAAGCCCTTCTGCACCATCCACTTGTCGTTCAGGAACTTGGACCTTGGTCAAACAAATGCAAAAACGTGAGGCAAGATGAACTGACTTCAGTCCGCCACTAGGCGGCGCAAAGAGCTCAGGCGGTTTTTTTTTTAGAAGAGGCATTCTGTTCCAAGTCTGAGAGCGAAATCTGGGCTTGAAGGAGAAGATCTGGTGTTGGGTGTTGGGCAAGATCAGAAGATCAGGTTTTATTTTAGCGGCTTAGCCGTTTTAGAAAGAGTCGTCTCCTCAGCTGTGATGTGACTGGCTGTGAAAGTACAGGCGAAACTCAGAAGACCCCTGTTCCTCGCCACAATCGGATGTTCGGGCCATAAACGAGCAAAGCCCACTGGAGCTCCGCCCCCCAAGCCAGTGATTAGGCCTCGGGCGGCAGGTTACTGTTGCAGCCTGTTGTTGGTCTGCTTTCCGAGGGAATCGTCTTACCGGCACCAACGTGGAAACAGCCAATGGGTTTAGAGTTACACAACACACAAAAGACGGCCGTGTCCTCGGCTAAACCTCCTCCCAGAATCTCACTCTGGGTCTGTGACAGTTTCCTTTGTCCTGACCAAACTGCTGCTTTGCTGCCACACTGCTGCTGTGACGCCTGCACACATGGGAGCGTTCAAAACCGTAAAAACTAAACAAGCAGCCTCTCCTCTGCGCTCATCAAATGTGGCATCTGGACCAAAGCCTGCAAGTCTTGTTGATGCGACGGAACGTTTCTCAGTCAAGATCCCCGTTTGTTTGTTTGTTTGCTGCTTTGTGCTTCTTACATGTAGTTGCGGATGGAGTCTGGCAGGATGACCACGCACCGCTGGCCCTCCTTCAGCTCTTTGGCCAAGTGCACCGCTGCAGCCATGGCCGTCCCGGAGCTGCCTCCTGTCGTGGAGCAAACAGGGGGAAAATTGGTTTCACACGCGGTGGCAGCGGCCGAGAGAATGAATGCCGTCGTCTGTCTGCGGGTTGGTCCTCGTACCGCACAGCAGGCCCTCCTCTCGGATCAGCATGCGGGACATGTTGAAGGAGTCCTCGTCGTTGGACTTGTACCAGACGTCCACCACCTGAGGACATGTAAAAATCAAGCGGCTGCCTGGTAGAATAAAACCAGGAGGTTGGATGAGGAGGGACTTGCTGGGAAACTCACCGATCTGTCCAGCACGGTGGGGATGAAGTCGTACCCGATGCCCTCCACCTCGTACTGGGTCTTGTCCGTCTTGTTGATCTCCTCGGGCTCGGCCAAGATGGAGCCTTCGGGGTCGACTCCCACAATCTGAAGACCATCAATCATCATCATTTTTTGAGTGGGAGGACGAGGAAGGGGGGGGGGGGGAAGCAAACAGGAAGCGGTTACCGCCGGGCGTCAGACTCACTTTGACGTTGGGGCACTTCTCCTTCAGCTTGCGGGCGATCCCTGTGATGGTGCCCCCCGTGCCGGCTCCCGCCACCAGCATGTCCACTTTACCTGTCGGGGTGGGACGGGTTCATCAAACGGGCACAAGATAAACTTGGGCATTTTGGACAGAACTGTGTTCAAATTTGGACAGCTACAGCGGCGAGAACGGACCGTCGCACTGCTCCAGGATCTCCTCGGCCGTGGTGTCGTAGTGGGCCAGCGGGTTGCTGGGGTTGCGGTACTGGTCCAGGATGTGCGAGTTGGGGATCTCGTTCTTGAGGCGCCAGGCCACGCCCACGTGGGACTCTGGCGAATCGAAGCGGGCGCTGGTGGGCGTGCGCACGATCTCGGCGCCCAGGGCCCTCAGGACGTCCACCTACAGAGGGGGGGGGGGTGAAGTCCAGTCAAGCAACTTTACATCACCACAGACATAGACTTAGTAGTACATTAGTAGTACAACGCATACATTTCTTTTCTCCTTTTCTCTTTTCTCTTGGACATACTACTCTTGCTCATTAGCTGAAATGCAAACATAGTTTTAACCAATGTTTTCATTTTAGAAGATCCTTCCCAGGTCGTGACCGACAACGCCCCTGCTTATAGACCTGACAGAACACGTGCGCGCACCCACGCACCCACGGCTCACCTTTTCCATGCTCATTTTCTCCGGCATGACGATGATGCAACGGTAGCCCTTGACGGCAGCGGCCAGCGCCAGGCCAATTCCTGCATCAAACCAGAAAAACCACATCCGGGACTTCAGTCAGCAGCTGCTGAACAACAACACTCGCACCGCTCACCCAACATGGAAGAAAAGAAAAGCGAGCGCAGACGCACCAGTGTTTCCGGACGTGGGCTCGATGATTGTGTCCCCGGGTTTGAGGAGGCCGTCCCTCTCTGCGTCTTCCACCATCCGCAGGCTGATCCTGTCCTTCACGCTGCCGCCTGCGTTGAAGAACTCGCACTTGGCCACTGCGGAGACGAAGACAAAGAGGTGGTTTGTTTCGCGCTCGCGCCACTCTGACGAGTCGAAGCTCCTCTCCGATTTCACTTACGTATCTCACACTTGAGTCCAAAGGCTTTGGGGATCTTGTTGATATTCACCATGGGCGTCTCCCCGATCCGGTGCAAAATATTTGGGAGGATTGCTGGCTGGACTTTCCTACAGGAAGAAACACACAAACAAAAGGAAAAAAAAAAGAGTGAGGTGAATGTTTCAAGAGACGCAGCGAGCCCGTTCCCTTGGTGTCGACGGAGCTTCTCCGACCTGGGAACCTCAGCGTGGGGGGAGTCGGCCTTGGAGGCTCCCAGGCTCCACTTGCAGCGGCTGGGTAGGTCGGGCCGGATCCACTTCCTGTCGGGACTGGCGGCCTTGGTGGTGCGCTGGACGCTGCCGCGGCCGGCCTCTTTGCCGTTGTCCAGCTTGTCGACGCCGTTGAGCGGCAGCGAGCCCTCCAGGATCTTGGTGTCGCCATTGGTGTGTCCATGGAGCTTGGCCGAGTGGGGGCACACCGAGCTGGTGACGCTCGGCTCTTTGGTGGCGGGCACTGACGGCATGGCTCAACAACTGTTGGAGGAGACCTTTTGAATACTGGTAGAACTTGCGCACAATGCGCAAATTTTCATGATAGGCACTAAAGAATATCATCTGTGAAGGTTCTCGGTCATCCAGGTCCTCTTCAAGTAAGAAGGGTTCAGTTAGGGCAACTGGTCTTGTTCTTGTGATCTTCAAGATCTTCGGGATCACAAGAACAAGTCCAGTTGCACTCACTGAACCCTTCTCCAATAGACTTTCCAATAGCAGAGACCAAACAACAATTTGATTTAATGAAGCTGAACCAAAAGTGAGGAAACATACGCAACATACAGTTGACACCCTGTGAAGCCCTAAGGCTGTATGAGGTGATGGCACCTGATTAACGTTCAGTCTTGAGAAATTGTTTCCAGCCGCAGTTGACGGTTCTCAGCGGCTCACCAGAAAGTTAAATCTAAATACATCCCAGGACCTCTTGGTGAAAACATTTTCAAAGTCGGGTCCCCGGGGGGCAGAAAACCGACACTTGAGACACGTTTAATGGCCCCTAATTATAGTTTACCGACCAAGGCGGAACGCACGACTCAAATAAACAACGTGGCTATTTTGAAAAAAAGTGAGTCGGACGTCACTTGTTCGTTCGAGTGGAACCCAAACTTTGCAGAAGAAAAAAGCAACGCAGGACTAACAGACCAATTAAAAGACCCTCAACAAATTCCAGAACGGCCAGCAGGTGGGTGACACGTGGGTAGAGAAAGAAAAGCATTGCTTTTTATTCTTGGCAACCATCCTGAAGAGCTTATCAGAAGGTCAACAAACGTGAGCGAGGCCTTGGGGACGTATGGAGCAAGACAGCCGTCGGTAGCTTTTATGGCTCCATCACTCTGACGCAGCAGATCATTTCAGGAATCGGTTGCAATCATGAGCAAATAGAGAGCCACTCCTTCCCTACTAACTTGGTGTTATATAAACACAGCAGGAAAAAACTGCTTGCTCATGCTTAAAGAGGCGTCTCTTTATCTTTGCAGTGCATTAAAAAAACGACAACAAGAAAATGCAGGCTCGGAGTGTGAAAAAACAGAAGTGGAAGCGTGACGGGAGCCCAGACGACTGATACGTGTCAAAACTTTGATCATGTTGCATCATCTCTTTGATAGACTTTCAACGCAAAGTGACTCATGGGTGGTTCTTGCGTAACAAGAACATCCACCTCAGTTTGTCTATGATTCAGAAACACCAATAAGACAAACATCCTGGTGGAAGTGTGATACAAGAAAAGGACGCAGTCAGTGCGACCCCGGTGTTAAAGATTACCCAGAGTTCCCAACCATCTGGGCTGTAAATATGACATTCGACGACTCCTGATAATTTCTTCACAGCGAGATAACAGAGAGCTTGAGTGGGTGGGTGCCTCCCTGGTGCATTTCCCAGGGCCACGTTAGTGATCCCGGCAACACAAGCACGCCTGAGAGAGCGTGGTTTGCCACACTGGAGCCGCTAAAAGCATCAACCAGTGACTGATCCATCTGCAGCAGCAGCAGCAGCAGCAGACGCTCGCTGTCACTAATAGACGCCGACTGCAGGGGCCAGCTGTCAAAGCACGGGGCCCCGCAACGGCTCCACGGGTGACTGAACCAGTGGCAAACCTACTGAGCAAACAACGGCGACGTCGTGAGCGAGGTGAGTGGCCTCGGCAGCAGCAGCAGCAGCAGCAGCTGCAGGCTCTGCAACAATGACTGAGTTCAACAGCAGCAAACCACTGTCGGACACGTCTGCCAACGAGTTCTCCGTGGTTTTTCAACGTTAAAGTTCATTCAAAAGCTTCCTCAGGCGCTGAGGAAAATGGAAAGTGATGAGAATACACTGTCACACTGTCATAATACACCCCTACCAACCTCCCACCCCCGAGCCCCCGAGCTGACCCCAGCCTCGGGCTGCTGCTGCTGTGGTGGTGGTGGTGGTGGTATGCATGGGCTTTAACTGAGGTCAGCGGGGTAACGTTACCCCTCCGCGTGGCAGAAAAGTCTGGCAACAGGGGATTTAACATTTTGAAACCAGTGAGTGTGCAAAATAAAGCCAAGTATTAATAATAAATCCTGGAATACCGGGAGGAAGGATATTGCAGAAATGAAAGTCACCGGCTCTGAGGGGGGAAGAAAAACCCCCCCGGTGAACTCTCAGCTAATCACTCCGCTTTCTCTGATCTGCCCTGGTATTTCTAAGGCTGGGAGAGGACACACGTGACTAGGACTTATTAAAAAAAAAAAAAGAAAGGAAGAAAGAAAGAAAAAAAAAGTTTTAGAGATTGTGAGATTTTGAGATTGTTGTAGCCATGCACAAAGGTTTTTTGAAAATCGGATTAGTTTAGATTTGCAGCCTTTTTCTGTTGTCATTACTTTTGTCTGGCGAGAGAAATAGTGGAACAAAATCTGAAGAGCACGAATGCCGCAGAGGGAACCTGACAACCCCACCGACCCGACCACCAGCAACACCACTGAAACCCACCAACACCACCAACACCACCAACACGTGGTCGCTGCGGAGTTGCGGTGGGATTTAAAGGCAGCAGCTGCGTGGAAACAACAACGCGCCGCCCGGCGATGCTTAAAAGGACCGTTTGGTTCGTTTAAAAGAAAACAAATTAAATAAATTAATTAAAAAAAAAAACCCGCCAATCTGGATTTACATGTAAACAGCGACAGCGCAACACGAATAAAATGTTTCTCGGATGGATTATTATATATTTGAATTATATACAAACCCCCCCCCCCCCACGCCCCCCTCCCCCTACAAGACAATCGAAGTTAACGACGAACCGGTCGCGATACTCTCATTTATTCTGAATAATCGAGTCATTAATTGACCAAATAAAGAGCGGCTTGATCGACAGACAATTTTTCGGACACCAAATCACACTGATAAAGCACTGATTTATTTTTTTCCCTTCTTCTTCTCTCCTACCGACGCAGCAAAAAACGCGGATTGACGGTAGGTTAGTTCAAAAGGGGCAACAATGGATCCGAAATGACAACGAAATAAAAAATGAAAAAAAAAAATGATAATTTTGCGCATAAACGAACCGTGCTGGATGGAAAATTGCGCGCCGTTCGGTCGAGAAGCGCAGGTCGAACGAGCACAATGTTGCATCAGAATGTGCGGGTCACCTCTCATCCGCAGAGCTCGCGCATCGTTCGTCGCGAGGGTTTTTTTTCTTTTCTTTTTTTTTTTCTTTTTTTCCTTTTTTCTCTCCTCCTTTCTCACTCACCTGTGTGGGAAGAAAAGCGTCCTGGTGAGAAATAGAGGGGGGGAAGGAATATAGTGACTAACAGAAGAACAAGAAGAGAAAAAAGAGACCAGGTGCCGAGTGCGGTTGCGCCGCTGCGAGCAGAACAACAGCGTCGAGTAGAGTGAGCAACTTCCGATAAAGACGACCGGGGTGTCGTGACGAAACACGTGGACCCGAGGGGAGGGCCGCTTGGGGCGGGGGGGAGCAAGGTCTGGTTCGGCGCCCCTGATTGGCTGCAGCGAGGGCGTCTGTTTGGAGCGCTGCGCCAATCAGCAACAGGGTTCCTCAATGGGGAGAGGGGGATACAGGGTGTGTGTGTGTGTGTGTGTGTGTGTGTGTGTGTGTGTGTGTGTGTGTGTGTGTGTGTGTGTGTGTGTGTGTGTGTTGGAGGGGGGGTGCTGCGACAAAACAGTCCGCACCATCTGTGCCCATGTTTGACTGACACGCCACGTACTGTGTGTGCGGACTTTGGGCACATGTGACATCTTGAAAACTTCTCATGAGCAGTTTGTTTTTTCCTTTTTTGTAAATTATTATCCCCCCCTTAAAATACATACACGCACCAAGTTGATGAGTCTGGAAATTCCCATTAAAATTTCGTTGTTTTTTTTTAATGCTAAATTAAGAATTGCTGTACCATTTTAATAAAAGTTTTTTTCCCCCCCGAAACACTGAATTGCTTTTATCACACTTTCATAAAACAGAAAGATGACTAAGAAGAATAAACGTCTAATTTTTTCTTTTAAAACTCACTCACTTTAAACCTAAAACGGATTTCAATCAAAAGCCAAAAATATTTGGATGTTTTTGTTTCATAGCAACAAAATTCTCTTATTTAATTAGAAAATGACAAATGACACATTTCAAACCATAAACAGAGTAAAAAAAATCACATTGACACTCATGTTGGACTGACACATGGTTGTCTTTCTCCTTTTCACAGACCCTTGGATCCTTGAGAGAATCAGCTGCAATAAATTTATTAATTCTCGCCATCAAACAGGGCTAAATTCCTCAGAAAACGATCAGTTGGTCCCAAAGGACGTTACATAACAAATTCAAGAACAATATTGTATGATGGTGAGTATTGCTCCGCTTGAAGATCAAAGAGCAAAGGACTGAAATGAACTGCTGTGTCTCTTATCAACAGGACAAACATTTGGCTCCCGGTATTTTAATATATTGAAGATAAAGCGGCGCCTGAGTCACAATAACGTCATAAAGTGTTTCCGGGAACGGCTTATTATTTTGGATGACCTCTTTTGGTGTGTTCGTGTGTGTGTGTGTGTGTGTGTGTGTGTGTGTGTGTGTGTGTTTGGGACGGAACTGGTTTTGAACAGCACTTGGCAAAACTTCCATTGCCTTGACATAAAAACCCCGAGACTTGGCAGAGTTACAAACCTGTTTTATTGAGAAAGCGACACGAGCTCGTCTTAAAAAAAGGGAATAAAAGAAAAAAAATAACACTTCCAACAATTCATCAAAAAAAAGAGAAAGAAAACAGGGGGCAAGAGGGGGCGCTTCACGTCTGTGGTCACCACCGGGGACGAACGACGGAGAGGTGAGTGTGGCAGGATGTCGACGGGGGGAGGTCGGGGGTCGGGGGTGGGTTTGGGGTTCAGGTCCGACTTCAGAATCTCCCGGAGCGCTCTCGGTCCCTCGACCGCCGCCTCTCGCGGTCCCGCCGTTTGTCCCGGGAGCGCGAGCGCCGTTCTCGGGAGCGCGAGCGCGAGCGGTGTCTGCTGGGGGACAGCAATGGGGGGTTACACCTTCTTGGCTTTTTGCTCACACACACAGACACACACACAGACACACACACAGACACCCTGTACCTTTTCCTGCGGCGGCCGTACAGCTCCCTGCGCAGCTCCCTGGAGATGGGCTTCAGGTGCATGAAGTTGCAGAAGCCCCCCCTGGTGCACTCCCTGTGGAACAAGAACCAGAGGTTGAACGAGGCCAAGCTACGGCCCGGGGGTCACATGCGGCCCACGAAGCTTCTTAATCCGGCCCTCCGATACTTGGAAGAAACTATATTAATAGTCAGTCGATCATAAAATAGCTGCACCTCCATGTTTTCCATTGACATGAAAGCAACATGTTTTCTACAGATCCCATAATACAGTGTTTTTCTCCTATGAGTTGGCTCACCAAAACACTCCATCCATCTGCTGCTGCTCCAGCCCCTCTTTCACACACCCGCTGGTTCCACACCAGTCTAAAGGTTTGCCCTCCCCTGGTCCAAACGCTGCCCAGGACTCTGAGTCTGAGCCGGCGCTCCACAAAAGCATCCCGAGGAAAGCTGGCAAGGCACCAGACATCTGATTCCAATATCCTTTACACGCTCGCCTCTGGAGGCGGCAACATTGCGCTGGAGGAGACTCCGCAGTGGAGAGCAGTGCTGTCCTTGAGCGGAACCAGACGGTTTGGTGTGGTTCTGAAGGACGGGCCGCTGGAGCTGGAGCTCCGTCTACCTGCATGGGTTCCCACCATTTAGAACAGTGTTTCTCAACTGGTGGGTTGGCACCCAACAGCGGGTCGCGGAGCTGTTGGGGCTTGGTGGGCAGCCTCTGGGCAGGATGATGTCTGTGTCAAAGATCGTTTGCCAATCAATCGTGCTGGACGATAGAATATCTGAAAGATTGTTTGTTCTCCAGACGTCCTGATGGGCTGGGGTGATAACTATCAGAGGACGGCCGGCACAGCACGCCCTGCGTTTTTTGGCGCTGCCGCCGCCGCCCATAAAATAGGTCAGTCTGGCGCTGGGAGTGTGTCATCGGTCGACCTGCTGCGTTCACTTGTTTACGCCGATCAGATTGGTTGGTGGGAGGGCAGTGGCCCGGGAGAGGAGGAGGAGCAGGAGGTATTTAATCACAACAGAACAATGTTTCAAGAGGACAGCGAGCCAGAGCGCGTGCCCGGAGCGGAGGCCTCACCCCATCTCATACTGGCGGCAGCAGGCTTCCCTGAAGTCGGTGACGGGGGAGAGCTCTGCGTGGATGGGCTGGGCGTTGAACCATCGGTTGTTCAGCTCCATGACCGCTTTCTCTGCATCCTCCTCGCGACGGAACTGCACGCACACACACACACACACACACACACACACACACACACACACACACACACACACACACACACACACACACACACACACACACACACACAGGCTTTTTAAGTTAAGGCGGCGTGGAAACAAACACCGCAGGCCGAGCTTCACAATCGTCCACCGATGGTCACCACCGACCTTGACGTAGACGTTGCCGACCAGGTGGTCGCCGAGGTTGTCGCACACGTTCATCTCCTCCACCTCGCCGTACTTCTCCTCCATCTCTGTGAACACCTCCTGTGTGGGAAGAGAGCCGTCAGTCACCAGTGGGACAGCTTGTGTGTGTCCAGCCAATCGAGGTGTGCTCCCACCTGGACTGGCTGGAACACACAGCGCTGAGTTGCACAAAACATGACTGATTTATTCTGAAGGAAGGAGCCCATCATGATGTCATGAACAGGGCTTGTAACAGGGATTGTATTTAACATTGTCTGACCAGATGCAAAGACATGGAGGTTGAGCTCGTTGGTCTGTTGTGCGTTATTGAGTTTTGTTGTTGTTTGTCATATTCTGGCTCTTTGTTTGATTTTACTTTGGCGTCGTGTTGACTTGGGGTGGGAAAATGTATGTTCCATAAATCCATAAATACCAGACGTCGTTAAAATTCTACACACTGGATCTTTCAGTGATTTTACAAAATCCTTGGAATTTTCCAGGCCTGGAAAACGGCATTAGCAAATTCCATGACTTTTCCCGCTTTTCCAAGACGGCCAGAGCTGCAACTGTGTATGGACTTCTTTTCCAAAGGACAAAAGAAATTGCAGAGGCTCATTTGCCGTTGGCGTCCACTGACCTCGAAGAACTCGTCGTAGTGCTCCTGCATTTCCACGTCGCTGACGGCGCCTGCAAGAGACGGCGAGAACCAGCGCGGTGAGGTCAAGCTTGGAAGACCGACTGGACACAACAGCGGGAAACATCTGCGTGTATCGACGCCTCCATCAGGTGAACGTGTGTCGTTTACGACCTCAGTGCGAACACATTATTTTCTCTCCCCCTGAGCTTTCTTTAACCCCCCCCTCTGGCTGAAACACGCATTACAACTTAATGTGTTTTTTTTTGTCATTTGCAAATATTTGGCCCCATTGCAAAACGGTTTTGCTTGTTCCACGCTAATGCCCTGTGCAATGCCAGCTGATGTGTTTTTGGTTGGACTATCATGTTGGAGACTGGAAACAGACGAGGATATCAAATATTGTGAAAGCCCTCAGGCGCAAACCAGGAGCAATAACAAGGGAAACTGAGGCTTCATTTACTGCTCAAGATTCAGGATCTAGAACTCAACATACAAATGTGATTGCTCAATATTGACTCAGGTTGGTTACACTGAGCTTCTGTGTTTTTTCTATCCCCAGGTGCTTGCGCCTCCAATGGCACCTCTCTAGACAGACGGACGGACAGTGTTGCTACGCTGAGGCCAGATTGTGTCTGTGGGCGCAACACGGGTGCAGTCAGTGCTGGAGGGTCCTGCAGAGGAAGGGAGAACTTACAGTGGCAACCAGCTGCAGACTGGCCACAGTTTGGAAGTGTATGAAGGTAAATGTTCAAGGGGGCAACTGGTCTGAAATACAAAACGCAAGCGTCTGTGACAAGTAGAATCAAGAGCTGGGGAGGAAAGAAAATGTGAGATTAGAGATTTGATTGATTTCACTTCATCTGCTTCTCCTGCTGCGTGATGGATCCGCCTTTGTTGAGGGGTTCAGATGGGCAACAATCTTCCGCCACAGAGATTGTTGCTCCCTTCCCTTCTTTCTACTCTTAATATAGCAATTCATATTCATAACTCCAGCTATAAATATGGGTTTACTGGGTGGAAGATTAAGCCAATCTGGATTTCTTTGGCACAGAAAATACTAGAAAAATAATGACAATCACTTTGATCTCAGACTAATGTCCTCAACATAACCCTGGATAACCAAAAAGTAATAAAAAAAAAAAACAGTCTCAGGTCGTCTCCTTCAGTCAGTCAGTCATTGGTTACCAAACAAATGACCTCAAGCAAAATCGCAAAACCTCTGCAGAATATGAATTATCATAGTAAAGGAAGCCTTTAGTGTGATAATTGCTTATTGAAAGCAGCTTTCCTTCACACCACAGAGTCAACGTGGCGGCTTCAAGCGACTCCTTTTAACTACATTTATAATTGCAAAGCAGAAGCAACACAGACGGCGAGATCGTAGCACTTTCTCTGGCCTTAGGCTGAGATGTGTTTTTGCTGGGAGACCATGCTGGCCTGTTTGAAGGCAAAAACAGCACCTTCATATCGGCAACAGACGCAGTGCCGAGCTGAAAGAATGCAGGAATCAAGGTCCCATGAAATAGCTGTGGGGAATAATAAACAGCCCTTTCAGCACACTGAATAGAGGGACTCAAACCCATGTGGTACTGAGGGAATCAGCTGCAAGAGAACTTTTGCTTTCAAAAAAAATAATAAAAAAATAAAATAAAAAATCATACTGCTGAAGCTCCTCCGTTCTATTGTCACCTCAACCTGGTCAGAGGGCGTACCAGTCCACGAGGCCACTGGAGGTCACTGTATTCCACTCACATACAAACAACCAGAAGGACAGAGGTGTTTTTTTCAGTGCAGTGAAGCTCAGCTGCACTAAACTGCGAGTCAAAGCACCGGCGGATTTGTTAGGTCGGGAGGGATTAGAGGGGGGTTTGGGAGACGCTGCTTCCGAGTTTTAAACAGAGTGTTTGCCACTTACAGCGGGAGGCGTCGGCAGTCTGTGCGCTGTTCTGGGGATTGCGGTAGATGTTTTGAATCAGGATAGTCTGTGGTGAGAGGGGAAAACAGAAGCATGAAGAGGTACAGCGTGTAGTTAGACGCCACCGTCGGGCGGTTTACTGTTCACGGAACACCAGGGGAATGAAGAGATCTTTAAATACAACCCTCGACCGGCAGAGAATCAAGAAAATTCAAGAAAAGAACTGAACGAAATCAGGAAGCAATGGGCCAACACAATAAAATACGCAACAACACAAAACTGACCGTTTTCTGCAATACTTTGAATGATCATTTATATCTTTAAAGTTTTCATGTCTTCATTGGTTTGTGACCGTTATTCAATCTCGTTAATATACAGAGGGAAGCCTCATTTACAGTGCGGACGAGAGCACAAAGCGAAACAAAAACTAATATAAAGATCAACACAATAAAATACAGTAACCGAGACGATAAGAGAAAACACGCACAATTGAAAGACGGGAAAGTAGTGATTAGTGATTTAAAGGGAGTGAATGGGATGAATGAATTTAACTTGAGGGTTAGTTGAAGATGACTCCAAATGTACGGAGCAGAAGCAGAGAAAGCAGGCAGACCTCCCAAGCTCAGTCCGGATTATAGGATTTTTAATGTAGCAGCCAGTTACTGGAGCGGGTGTTGCAAGTATTAGCGGACTGAGCAAGAAGAGATGTAGATGGGAAGTTTGCTAATAAAGGCCTTATAAATGTGTCAACATTCTCTGAATTTTTCTCTAAATGGACACCCAAGAGTAAATGTGAATGCCAGTGAAGCTGCTGAACCTGTGGACACAGTTCACAACACAAAGATGTCCAGGAGGCACAAACGTTACCTGGCTGAAGGTCGGTTTGTTGTGTAACCTCGAGCAGCGGTCTCCATGTCGGCACGCTCCGATTTTGAAATAGAAGGAACAATTGACCCTGGAAGGGGACAGAGGGGGGGCAGGGGGAAAGAATGACACCATGACCACTGATCACTTTCACATCTCAACTTGAGGAAAATGATCCAAAATGTGAGACGAGGGAGGAGAATATTGTCGTTGTTTCTTCAGGGAAATTAGTCTGTGCAGTGCAGAGCAAAAGGGTGTTCTGGGTTTGGTTCCCCTGATCTTCATGACAAAAAATCAAAACAAACATAGAAAAAAATGTATATTTGTAATAATTTGAAATTATTTTTGAAAAAAAAATCTTTCAGCTCTGACGTTGAAATAAATGAAAAATGACCAACACACACACACACACACACACACACACACACACACACACACACACACACACACACACAAAATAACAGCGCCAATTCATTATTTACCCAAAAAGGTATCACTGAAAACAAATAGTTTGGCCACCTCGGAGACTCGTAGTGGCTTGCAAGTGTTGGGAACCAGCATAAGGAGTCGTGTGCTGCTCTCAGCCGGCCAGACGGAATAACACAAGACGCCTCGGCTCGGCTCGGCTCGGCTCGGCAGCCACAGACCCACAGAGGGGACCAAGCAGCCCCACCAGCAGCCAGACTACGCCAAGTCTACGCCGCTTGTTCACGCAATCTCAAAAACACGTGCAAAAAGAAGTGCGAGCCGAGTTGCAAGAATTGCTAGAGGCAATATTTGGTGGGCAAAGACGGCGCACAGCACTTGGTGCAGCTGAGCTGAGGAGCCGAGGTTCCCCCAGTTTCATTCAATGCGTTAGCCTAGCGCAGCCTCCCTGCTGCTAGCCTTAGCCTAGCCGCCACGCTGCTAGCGCTGCTGCTGTGGCGGAAGTGACCAGTAAACTAGAAGCAGCGCTGCAACTGTCCGCCACTCTGGGCGCATGTGGTACGAGTTAAACACCGCTACCGAGGAGAAAACTCACTTGTCTTTCTCTGTGCCGAAGATGGACGCCAGGTACTCCGCCATTTTCGGCTCGCCGACTACGTAGTGCCTACGTCATTACGTATTGTCGAGAGCGTGCGCCTGCGCAGTTTCTCCGCGCAGCAGCGCCGCGCTGCTCTGCCGACCAGCCAGGAGCGCCGCATGGCTGCGCTGTTACCCCAACGGTCACCGTGATGTTTCTCAAAAACACTCGACTCGCTTTTCAGTTTATCTTTGACAGTAAAGCAGAGGAAGAGTTTTGTCTCTCTAGTCACATGACTACTGGCAGGGATTCCGATGTAAAACGACGAAGCTACTTTCAGTGTATACATAAAGTAAAGCTCCATAAAACCATATTTCTCCCCATCAATACTTAGAATAATCAATTTTTTTTTTTAAAGTTAATAAAGGTGGGACGGGGGCACATACAGGTCAGCCAATAACAGGCAGCGCAGTGAAACAACCCACTATTGCATCATTGCTCTTAAAACTGCCTTAAATATTGACTTTGGGTTTGTTTTACACAATATGCACATAAAAAGGTTACAAATGCGAACTCACTCACTCTCTCTCTCTCTCTCTCTCTCTCTCTCTCTCACACACACACATACACACGTGCATATATATATATACATGATGTGCATACCAAAATAATGTATGCACATCAGAAAAAGAAAAACTTGCATAAATGACAAGAGGCGCTTGCAGTGGTGGAGGCCGCTGTCTTCCAGACATTTCTGTCCGGCGAACTACCGCTGGGTAACATTTGTTACCTCAACAGCTGTTGATGCTACATTCATGAACGTAATGCCATCTGTTGGAAGAAGAAAAAAAACCAAAAACATCGTACAACAGTAGTATTATCGTGATTTGATAGAAAGAGGTATCTTTTGCAATATTTATGCAAGTTTTCCTTTTCCTGATGTGTGCATACATTATATTTGGCTGACCCTGTATATATAAATAACTTCCTGTTCCTGTTTTGTACTTACGAAAATAACGTAGGTACCACATACTTGTATCAGAAGCATGGGACTTTTTTTTTTTTTTTTAATTGTTTTTTCCCCAAACATGTTGAATAGACAACGATACATGTGGTGAGAGGTGCCGCGTCTACTCTCCCCTTGACGCCGGGAGAATAGACGGCACCTTTGAGAGTGGCGAGAGGCCCTTGTGTGAAACGGCTGCCACGGCCCAAAAACACGCTGGTTGCCAGACTGTCGAGTCGACGACTTGAAGTTACCCTGACTGCTTTGCAAGGAGGTTTTGCAAGCAGATGCAAGACGGCGGAGATGAAAGTAGAGGTTCGAGGAGGAGGAAGTGATTGTGGGAAGGGCCAACCACTGACGCTGCCGGGACGTGATGGTGAAGTGTCACAAGTCAAAAAGGGGGAACCAGCGACTGAGTCGCAGTACAGAGCTGCGAGACACGGCGGAGCCGCAACGTTCCTCTACAGCTTCCTCGCCGCCGATCACCTGGAACCAGGAAAAGGGACGGTGCAGAGAGTGGAAAGGAGAAGCACCACTTTGCACCACTTTTTAAAAGGCAGCGATGGTCTCAGTCGACTCTTGTGCGGCAGTCCAGCCTGTAGCGGCATCATGAGGCCCTGCTGCCGCCGACCCTCCACCGTCCTGCAGGCGTACGTCTGCGCCCTGCTGCTGCTGCTCTCCACCAAGGCCGATGGTGAGTTTTGGATTTGTTATCTTTTTTTTCCCTCTGGCCCTCGCTGTCTTAGCCAGAGTAATATCACCCGTTTAAGGGGGAAAAAAAAAAAAGTTATACGGGATTTGTGAGCCCCCCTCCAAAAAAGACATCCCGAACTGGTCGGAGGCCTGTCAAGGTGATGGAGTTCAAGTCGAGCGATCGTCTCTCGAACCCAACAAGTGGCGGCACACTGTCATACTTTTGAATCTATTGCGTTTCATTTCTGTCTAATGTGGATTGAAAAGTTGGGGACGTTTTGCTCTTAAAGTGTCTGAAAGTTTGGGTGCAAAAAAAAAGAGGCAAATATGATCACAGCAGCGCACAAGAGGAAAGCACAAAAAGTTTTCTTTTTTGTGCATGTGTATGGTAAATATCTCACACCTAAGCAGAACCAGGGTTATGTGAACTTTTAATTTTGGTTGTAACTTATGACACGAGTGAGGCGACACTGAGGTCACTTTGTTGCGCTCCATCAATGTTGTCAGTGGTTTTCCTCTGTCAGTTGTTCTGTGGTCTGAGGTTAAGACCCTTAGAAATATAGGATTTTTGGCGACCTCTAACATGGATGACACCTACAAACACTTGACAACTGCCCTTGAAGCAAGATGAAGTGAAGAACAACAAGAAAGTGGTGGGATCAGACGTGCAAAGTGTGCTGTTATTATGTGTAACGTTACACACGCCAAGGAACATGACAGCATTTTTCAGCTGTCTTTAAAATAATTTATGTAGACAGAAGAGCCAGGGAAATTATTTTGGAATGCAAATTTTGACGCGGCCGCATCTCTTCTCCCCATTTGTCGAAAATCCAATATTCTCACCTTTTAAAATTTGAAAGTAACGGAATTGTTTTGCTTCTCATTACATGCATTAGTGATTGACGAGACCGCCTTCCTGGCTCCTTGACCTTGTCTCACCTACAGTAACTCGTGTGTCATGCAATTTTACAAAAACAAAAGAAAAACTCCTTATTTTCAACCACATGTAAAAGGTCATGCGACGTGCTCGAAAACCCCCGCTTATTGCACTCTTGCAGTACGTGCAAGGGAGGAGTTGTCAATATTCACCAGGTTTTTGCAACACGAGACTAAGACGTGTGGGGAAAGTTTCCACTTGAGAGGGTATCACTTTCACCGACGGCAGGTTTTACTGTCCCACCTCACAGCTCAGGAGCTCCGCCTCAAAGTCTTCAGCGTGACAGAAGACCCCACCTTTGCTAGAACATCAGGCCTGAATGAAAATAGCCAAAGATTTTAATTTGCAACAAACGTCTGGAGAGACCAACGATGCAACAGAAGTTACGAGTTTTTTCTTCTTCCTCATTTTTCACCTTGGCCGCCTTGAACGCAATTCTCTTTGTTTGGAAGCAGAGCACAAAAATATGGTAAATGTTATCTCCAACATTTTTAGTCTAAAAAAATGCTACAAAAAAAAAAATATATATATATATATATATATATATTAGCATTTTTGGATGGGTTGATGATGGGTGTTTTAGATTATGATTTATCCATCTATTTATGTATTTAAAAAAAAAAAAAAATCTATTTCAATTTCAATCGCAGACCAGAGGTGGAACAGCCTCAGCCATCCTCGGATCCCCAGAAGATTTAGCCCTCTGCTAATTTCCAGCCTCCTGCTTCATTGGAAATTAGAATTTAGAAATTCTGTGCCCTTTGTCCTTTCAGGCCTTTAGTAGAAACGCTGCATCCCACAAAAGGAAACCTGGTGTTGCAAGCAGGTGTGCAAAAACTTGGTGGTGATAAACAAGATGTTTCAGGGTGTGTTGATCAGAAAGAGTGAATGAATTGAAGCGCAGTGTAGACAGAAAGTAAAAGGAGGCCCTGTCTTGAGAAAGCATTTGTGCTCTGGTGTGACATCCAGTGGCCGAGAATGTCATAACTCACCTTCAAACCTTCTGATCTTGTTAACGGCTGTTTGCTCAAATGTGTTTTACCTTCAGCTGGTGCATGTGCTGCAGTTTCACCTGCTCTCTCCTCCCTCTGGCTCCAATGCAGGTGAAGATCCAGAATGTGAGGAAGGAATTTACATGCATCGCAACACAGTTTACAACGTGTCTCTGGGGGAGAGGCTTGAAATCTCATGCCCTGTACAATTCTGCCAAAAGTCGCAGAAAATAATCACCTGGTATAAACTGGAGGGAAAGATCAACACCACCACCAGCATCATCAACAGCAGCCAGATCAGCACTAAGCTCATCATGTCCAGTCCTCTGGTAGGGACGTCGTATTTGATGTTCAACAACATCCAAGGAAATGACTCAGGCCTTTACCGGTGTGAGTCTGCAAGCGCTGTGGGTTTTAAAATAAAAGTTTCTGTCAGCGGTGAGTTGGACTTTCTCTCAGCATTTAATTCATACACACTCATACACATGTTGACTGATTTAAAATGCAGCCCTATTATTACAATATGATCTCATTTACAAACTTTAGTCTTCAGTCTAGTGTTTTTCATCATAAATAATCATTACATTGTTTCTTAGGCCATAAAGTGCATAAAGAGGTCAATAACACAACAAGTAAGTAAGGATTTGTGTCGCACGTTTTGCTTTGTGCGTCTGAATATTATTCAGGATCGCATCTCTGGCCTCTCTCTCTCTCCCTCTCTCTCTTTTATATTCATGTTGGATTAAGTTTCCCCTTTATGTTGTGTTCAGACGGAACGGCTTCAGACATCATGGCTAAAGACCCACTGCTGTACATT
The DNA here is from genome assembly GCF_046127955.1 of Nelusetta ayraudi. NCBI lineage: Eukaryota > Metazoa > Chordata > Actinopteri > Tetraodontiformes > Monacanthidae > Nelusetta > Nelusetta ayraudi. Next base: position 135,390 of record NW_027466246.1, read on the forward strand.
TACTCGTCTGCCGGGATTGTTGCGTTCGTGGTCCTGGTGATCGTCGTCTCCGTTGTCTGGATGCGAGGCTGCAGAGGTGCGGCTCGTCTGACCGCTTTCAAACTGACTAAAGTGCTATGTTTGACTGAGATCAACGTGGCTAACCAAACTGTCCTCACGCAGGGAAACCAAAGACGGAGCCTGAACAAGAACTTCAGGTAGGAACAGGAAGCAGCTCAAATCCACTTCCTGCTATTGTTCTCCAATACAAATCTCTTTGATTTATTTCGCATATCTGGTAAAGAGCTCAAGTGTTGCAAAAGCCTCTTCAAGGTGCAGGTTATCAAGTTATTAAGATGAAACACTGATATGCTAGCCACAGCGGCTAGGCTCTCACTAGCTCGCTGTATTTAGAGTAATAGAATAGAATAGAATAGAATGAAGGCCCCCTTGTGACATAGATGAAAAAATAATAATCGTGTGGCCACGCATTACCATATCGTGCTCATGAGATAATAAACGCGCGGTGACGAGATATTTATCGCTGTGGTCACAAGATAATGATTGTGGTCACTCCCACACAGATTGCTCATTGTTTAAAACTGGCTATAACCTTTATTTGCGAATGATAATCAACATCACTCCAAAACTGAAAGCTGCAGGAAGACAAACACCCCGCTACCGGCACAAATTAACCATAGCGCGGCCACGAGATGGTGAATGCGTGGCCACACATTTGTTTTTCATCCTTGTCACCTGGGGGCTGGGGGGCCTCCCTAGAATGAAATAGAATGGAATAATAATAATTAAAATAATAATAATAATTATGATTATTAGAATGGAGTAGAAGAGAAAACCTTTGTTCATCCCACATTGGGAAACTTTGCATAATTACAGCAACGGTATAGTGAAAAAAATGGAAGATTATGTGAATTAAAAAGAAATAAAAATAAAACAAAAATATTTATCGAGTCAGAAGGGATAAAACAAGATATTGTGTACTTGCTTATTAATACTGGCTTATACCGCGACCAATGGGATGCCGCCCGTTCCCTCAAATCCTGCCACTGGCTCCGAGCATTTCAGACGGGAGCTTTCAAAGCCGGATGTGCGAGTTCTCCCGTCTTGGAATCTCACAGGGTTACTCTAACTGGAAACGGTGAATGTTTGCAGTACGCGGCCGTCTCGGTGAGGCCCAGAGGAAGCCCCCCCGCGGCCGCATCTCAAGGCTCCTCTCGAAGGGAAAAGCCACCGCCGCTGCAGAGAGACGGAGAGATGACGGCGGGCGGCGAACGGCGATGGAAAACAGCAGAGGAGAAGAGCTCCCTCGTTTACGCCGCCCTCAACCATCAGCCACTAGACGCCGCTGCTTCCAGTCGGCCGCGGAGGCTGAAAGAGGAGAGCTCAGAATATGCAGCCATCCGTGTGAGTTAGCCAAAAAAAACAAACAAATGAAGAAAAAAACAAACTAGAAGGTCTTTTTTGAATTGGACCATTCAGGAAGAAGGAGGCAGGATGTTTGTGCTGGCTGCACCCTCTGACACCACCTTGTTTTAGCCTGCTTCACACCTGCGGGAGGTCCAACAACTGTTTGTAGCAGGACGTTCAATTCCAGCATTTATAGTAAAGGTCCAGTGTGTCAAATTTTTAAGGTAACGCCCTTTACCTGCGAGGACGCCTGCTTGGCAGCAACTTTCGTATTCATGCCACTGTCAGAGGGCTTCTTTAAAAAAAATGGCAGTGCAAGATGGAAGCTAACTAGGAGTAGAGCCCCTTATTGCACTGCTATAGAGCCCCTTATTGCTTTATGTGTATTCTTATCTGTATGAAAACAGTTCTAAGGGGAGGAAAATCAAATTACTTTTAATGCACTGCGAGTGCGATGCACTTTTATTAATGTGTTTATGGGCAGTATGTTAAGTTCATCAATCAAGCCAATTTTTACACACTGAACCTTTAAGCAGGAGGTTTCAAACAGAGGGCTAAATAAGTGGTGTTTGTTTTTTAATGAATTGTGCAAAGCTGCACCTCTGGAGTGGAAAACAAAAAACCATGTGAAAGCATATGTGATATATTAGTCTCTCAGTTTCAGTCGTGAGGAACTGAAGCAAACCGCTGTAGCATTTGGTTCTCACACAGGGAGTTCAACTAAAGCTTACGTGATAAAAAAAAAAAGAAAGTGCTAAAAAAAAAAAGTGCTAAAAAGAAAGACAACTTCTTTCACTTGATCTGTGACTGACACAAAATTCAAGAAACATCAGCGCTATGAAGAGACGCGAGCTGATGCTAGTAGCACCACCTGCTGTCCCAAAGTTGCCGCTCATCTCACTTTTTCTGCACTGAGACTCAGGCCGAGTGGGTTGAATGCAGGAGGAATGAAGTGGTGCATGTGTGCTGAGCTGAAAGTGTTGGTGTAAAAGAGCAATAAATTCAATTGAAATGGCATCATTTGTGTGTTTCTGCATGACAATTAAAGCAAAAACGATGGAGGTTTTATCTCAAATGTTGCACAAAAGAAATAAATGGAGACTCTGACAGTCAGCCAGTTGGTCAAAACTGTGTGTCTGACACTGGTTTCCACTTTCATTCTGTGACGTGGGAAAATAAGTGACAAAAGCCACTTAACAGGAAGTCCACTGCACCGCCCTTGCATCAAGCAGTCAAGAAGAAGACGCTCAACACTGTGGACGAAGGTGGTCAGGTCTTTTAATGTCCTGCATCAGTAACTATTTAGAAAGACGGACTGTGTGAGGGGGAACATTCTTTTAGGTTTCCAATCAGTTAGTTTGAAAGGGTGAAATTTAGTCCAAGCGTGGATTCTCAGTGGGCTGGAGTCATGAGGCTCAGCCTCCGCTGCACCGTGCTGCAAGCCAGCATCTACACACTGCTGCTGCTCTTCGCAAAGGCTGACGGTGAGTAGTTTGTTGTTTTTTTAATGTGTATTGTAATTAGTCTGTTTTTGTGTGCATGGTCGTTGCTCCTAGAGTTTAAACTGTATAAGGGTAGGGAGGGAAGCTTTGACAGAAATGTTGTTATGTATTGATTCGGGACAATAATGTCCACAAAGCCATGATGCTCTGTTGCGCTTTATTTTGGAGTTGAGCCTGCTCATTGACTTTAGTGGCCGTGCTTTACTGCGTCGACGCGGACGCTCTGCTGACGCTCTGCAGACGCTTCTGGTGTAAAATAGGGGTGAGAATGGCGCCATTCACTGAGCCACAGAGTCTGGCTGCAGTTTCACCTGCTCTCTCCTCCCTCTGGCTCCAATGCAGGTGAAGATCCAGAATGTGAGGAAGGAATTTACGTGCATCGCAACACAGTTTACAACGTGTCTCTGGGGGAGAGGCTTGAAATCTCATGCCCTGTACAATTCTGCCAAAAGTCGCAGAAAACAATCACCTGGTATAAACTGGAGGGAAAGATCAACACCACCACCAGCATCATCAACAGCAGCCACATCAGCACTAAGCTCATCATGTCCAGTCCTCTGGAAGGGACGTCGTATTTGATGTTCAACAACATCCAAGGAAGTGACTCAGGCCTTTACCGGTGTGAGTCTGCAAGCGCTGTGGGTTTTAAAATAAAAGTTTCTGTCAGTGGTGAGTTGGACTTTCTCTCAGTACTTGACTCATCCATTTAAAATATATTTAACATTACTATTTTTTTTCATTTAATTGCATTTATGTTGGATGAAATTTTCATGAAGGTGGAACAATTTTCGCAGGGTTGGACTTTCTCTACCCGTCTCTAAAGATGGCAGCGATTGTCATCCTGGTGATAATAGTCTCTGCAGTCTCGATGCAAACCTGCAAAGGTAGGCTGTTCTCATGGGTCGTAGTTAGAAATTTAAAAAAAAAGCACTGACGTGGCTCACCTACCCAAACTGTCCTCACGCAGGGAAACCAAAGGAGGAGCGTCCAGGAGACGTTAAGGTAGGAACAGGAAGTAGCTGAAACTAACTTCCTGCCATTGCGCTCTGATGCAACGCTTGCCAGAAGTCGCTGGGTTGATTTTTGGGTCAAGAGCACATGAGAACTGTGTACACATCTCAGCGGCCCAATCATATTGCAGCTCAAGACTACAACTCGTTGCTCAAAGGGTGATAGCAGAAATGTGCATCGCCACCTTGTGGTGGACAGTTAAGCAACTCAGGAGAGGAGAGAAGCCTTGTAGTGTAAACCAGCGGTTCTCAACTGGTGCTGGAGTCTCAGCAGCCACATCAGGCTTTTGTCATCATGAAGTCGCCACCCAAATTCATTCCATGAAAAAATAGCTATGCCATATTCTATCATGTTTAGTATATAAATTATTGAATTAATTGAATTGAATAGTGAGTCCTGCAAAAACATAAAAATCCAACATTTTTAAATATATATACAGTATTCATTCATTCATTTTCCATACCCGCTTAGTCCCGAGCTCAGGGTCCCGGGGTTCTGCTGGAGCCTCTCCCAGCCGTCTTAGGGCGAAGGCAGGGGACACCCTGGACCAGTGGCCAGTTCACCACAGGGCCACATGGAAGCATTCACACTTACATGCACACCTATGGACAATTTAGAGTGTTCAATTGAACTCACATGCATGTTTTTGGAGTGTGGGAGGAAGCCAGAGAACCCGGAGAGAACCCAGCAGACACAGGGAGAACAGGCAAACTCCACACAGAAAGGCCCCAGGACCGGAATAGAACCCACGACCTTCTTGCTGTGAGGCGGCAGCGCTGACCACTGCGCTAGCGTGTTGCCCTATATACAGTATTTATATTTTAAATTCCCTTTCAAATAGAGGGAAACCGCGTACGAAACCATGGGTCAATCAAAACAGCTCCACGGGCCACTTTTGTGTCGCAACCCACCAGTTGACAAACCTGTTGTTTGACTGTTTTAGTCCATTGTAGTGTGAAAATACCGTCAAGTCACAACAAACTGCTGCACTGCTCACTGCTAGCATCGGCTCGGCTTGCACTCGCTTCCTGTCGCTTCCTCTTCTTCTTTGGTTTCAAACATCAGCTTGGGCTCCTCCCCGCCCCCCTCCTACTCCACGCCCACCCCTTTCAATCCTGCGACTGACTAAAAACCGTTTAGACCGGAGCTCGTCAAGGCGCACGCGCCAGTTTCCCAACTCAAAATCTATGGAGTCCACTTGCACAGTCAGGTTGTGCTAACAGAAAACTGGATTTTTTTTTACAGCTCGTGGAAATCCCGATGGTGGATGTCGGTGGCCAGCAGGGGTCCCCGAGAGGGAGTCCTTCTGTTCCTCCACTTGGTGGAGCTCCTCCGAGGAGAACGCGTTCTCCACGAGTCGTTGAGCCGCAGCTGCTGCCCAGACGACAGGCACCTGCAACCACCAGCCTCTAGAGGGCCCTGATCCCAGGGAGCGTCGAATATGCAGCCATTAGCAGATATAAAATCTATCGCAGTACCTCTAAAACCACACGCCCCCTGACGGGTCTTAGCTCCGCCCCCTGCACCTATGTAGCTTCTGTCTAACTGCATTTTTAAAAATAAATATTTCTCCCTCACGTCGCCTCCTGTCTGATCACACACACCAGAAACACAAAGATGAGCTCACACTCACTGTGATGGCGCGTTAATGGTGAACAGGAAGTGAATGGAACCACATGTCACAGACACTCAGGCAGAGCAGAAGCTGCTGGCTCCTCAGGTCTTCACACCATGAAGCTCCTCTGCGTGTCCATCCTGTGGACGCTCCTCACAGCTGCGGATGCCAATCGTAAGCATTTTCTTTTGGTTTGTATCCCTGCACCAGCAGCTGGTTAAAATGTACTTATAACTTCTGATAATATCTAATGTCTAATATATTCCCACTACGTGCTGAGCAGGTTGTCTATCATTTATTCTGTTTTACCGCAGTTCATCTCAATTTGCCTCGACGTTACATTATTTTGTGGGTGTGTCATTTTGAGACCTCCTCTAAAAAAGTCGATAAAACAGCACATTAATAATAAGATGGCGATTACAGAACAGATGTCTGGATAAACGTCAACGTCCTGCTGGTTGAGCTGCCAAAAGGCACAGTTAACATTTGGCTGCACAGACTTTGAACGTTCTTCATTAATATTATTATCATCATCACTATTTTGTTGCCCTGTTTGCTCACTGTAACACAAACCTAGAGGCAGGAAATGAGCTGTTGTGTAAAAGAGCAATAAATGAAATTTAAACTGCGTCATTTGTGTGTTTCTGCATGAGGAAAAAAACAAAATGATGGAGGTTTTATCTCAAATGTTACACAAAAGAAATGGAGACTCTGACAGTCAGTCAGTTGGTCAAAACTGTGTGTCTGACACTGGTTTCCACTTTCATTCTGTGACGTGGGAAAATAAGTGACAAAAGCCACTTAACAGGAAGTCCACTGCACCGCCCTTGCATCAAGCAGTCAAGAAGAAGACGCTCAACACTGTGGACGAAGGTGGTCAGGTCTTTTAATGTCCTGCATCAGTAACTATTTAGAAAGACGGACTGTGTGAGGGGGAACATTCTTTTAGGTTTCCAATCAGTTAGTTTGAAAGGGTGAAATTTAGTCCAAGCGTGGATTCTCAGTGGGCTGGAGTCATGAGGCTCAGCCTCCGCTGCACCGTGCTGCAAGCCAGCATCTACACACTGCTGCTGCTCTTCGCAAAGGCTGACGGTGAGTAGTTTGTTGTTTTTTTAATGTGTATTGTAATTAGTCTGTTTTTGTGTGCATGGTCGTTGCTCCTAGAGTTTAAACTGTATAGGGGGTTACCTTTTGAAGCCAACGGCTGGGAGGGAAGCTTTGAAGGAAATGTTGTTATGTATTGATTCGGGACAATAAAGGTCCACAAAAATACGAGGCTCTATTGCTTTGTATTTTGGAGTTGCATTAAAGAAAAGTGAGCCTGAGAATGGCGCCATTCACTGAGCCACAGAGTCTGGCTGCAGTTTCACCTGCTCTCTCCTCCCTCTGGCTCCAATGCAGGTGAAGATCCAGAATGTGAGGAAGGAATTTACATGCATCGCAACAAAGTTTACAACGTGTCTCTGGGGGAGAGGCTTGAAATCTCATGCCCTGTACAATTCTGCCAAAAGTCGCAGAAAATAATCACCTGGTATAAACTGGAGGGCGATGCCTTGAGCAAAGCCAGCATCATCAACAGCAGCCAGATCAGCACTAAGCTCATCATGTCCAGTCCTCTGGTAGGGACGTCGTATTTGATGTTCAACAACATCCAAGGAAATGACTCAGGCCTTTACCGGTGTGAGTCTGCAAGCGCTCTGGGTTTTAAAATAAAAGTTTCTGTCAGCGGTGAGTTGGACTTTTTCTCAGCATTTAATTCATACACACTCATACACATGTTGACTGATTTAAAATGCAGCCCTATTATTACAATATGATCTCATTTACAAACTTTAGTCTTCAGTCTAGTGTTTTTCATCATAAATAATCATTACATTGTTTCTTAGGCCAATACATTTTGCTGGCTGCTTTCACAAGTTTACACCATTTAACAGGAAACCATCTTGGTTTAGCCACTTCAATTTCCTGCTTGTCTTTTGCCATCCCCTAACCTTGTTAAACTCATCAACAGCCACAAAGCTAAAACCACCACAACTAAATTTATTTATGTTCTCTACGGTAGCAACAGTGAGTTGGCTGCAGTTTCACCTGCTCTCTCCTCCCTCTGGCTCCTCTGGCAGGATGTGAGCATGAAATTCAGGTGCACCGGAACACTCTTTATAAAGTGTCTGTTGGGGAGAGCCTTGAAATTCCATGTCCTGTACAATTCTGCCCCAACCCGGATAAAACAATCACCTGGTATAAACTGGAGGGAAAGATCAACACCACCACCAGCATCATCAACAGCAGCCACATCAGCACTAAGCTCATCATGTCCAGTCCTCTGGAAGGGACGTCGTATTTGATGTTCAACAACATCCAAGGAAGTGACTCAGGCCTTTACCGGTGTGAGTCTGCAAGCGCTGTGGGTTTTAAAATAAAAGTTTCTGTCAGTGGTGAGTTGGACTTTCTCTCAGTACTTGACTCATCCATTTAAAATATATTTAACATTACTATTTTTTTTCATTTAATTGCATTTATGTTGGATGAAATTTTCATGAAGGTGGAACAATTTTCGCAGGGTTGGACTTTCTCTACCCGTCTCTAAAGATGGCAGCGATTGTCATCCTGGTGATAATAGTCTCTGCAGTCTCGATGCAAACCTGCAAAGGTAGGCTGTTCTCATGGGTCGTAGTTAGAAATAAAAAAAAAAAGCACTGACGTGGCTCACCTACCCAAACTGTCCTCACGCAGGGAAACCAAAGGAGGAGCGTCCAGGAGACGTTAAGGTAGGAACAGGAAGTAGCTGAAACTAACTTCCTGCCATTGCGCTCTGATGCAACGCTTGCCAGAAGTCGCTGGGTTGATTTTTGGGTCAAGAGCACATGAGAACTGTCTACACATCTCAGCGGCCCAATCATATTGCAGCTCAAGACTTTTTGCTCAAAGGATGATAGTAGAAATGTGCATCGCCACCTTGTGGTGGACAGTTAAGCAACGCAGGAGAGGAGAGAAGGATTGTAGTGCAGACCAGCGGTCCTCTACTGGTGCTGGAGTCTCAGCAGCCACATCACTTTTTCCTCATCATGAAGTCACCACCCAAATTCATTCCAAAAAAAATAAACATGCTAGGCCACTTTCTATCATATTTAGCCAATACATTGTTGATTGTTGAGCGGGTCCTGCAAAAATATATATGCCCAGCATTTTTTCTATAAATATATGTATTTTAGTTGTTGAGAGAGATCCCAAAGCCAGGTCTACATAAATCCAAGATAAAATGGGAGTCAGATCTGAATATTACACTTGATAAACAACTCTGGGCAGTTTTTTCAGCTGAATCAGGTCAGGTTTTTATGCTAATTTGATTTAGAAAAATCTGATCTTCTGGCTAAATTGATTACATTTTTGTGACATTATCAGTTGATTTCATCAATATTTCAATATTTCTCATCCAAAAAAGGTTTTAGGAGAATAAAAAAAATCGTTTTCTAACGGAATGTATTATATTTTACAACATTCAATTTCTGTAAATTGAATAATAGACATTGATAAAGGTAGGTACGTGTAAATTGAACGTTACATCTTCATTGTGCAAATTCATTGTTATGGGCAGCTGTGGCTCAGTTGAGAGAGCAGGCTGCAGAATTGATGAGCAATGGGTTTGGCGGTTGAAATCCCGGCTCAAAGTGTCCACATGCTGAAGTGTCCTTGGGCAGGGCTGAACCCTAATAACTCCCAATGGGGTGAGGCAGCGCCTTGCATGGCAGCAGCCACCCATTGGTGTATGAATGTGTGTGTGAATGGGTGAATGAGAGGTCAATGTAAAGCACTTGGGGTACGGTGAAGCGCAATCTAAGTTTCTTCTGGAACAGTGGAGGAATCTTTGTCACTGATTCCAGTACCTGTCCAAAGACAGGTACTGGAATCACATCACAGTGAGCTACAGGACGACGAGCTGATTCAAGATCAGGATACTTGAGGCTGCTTCGGTTCTTTCTGGCGATCCCAGTCACGTCAATAGCGCATGGGAATTCCAAACTTCAGACAGACTTCATGACTTGCATACTATGTGTGGCGCCCAACCTGTATCCTGGTCACCAAGTTTAATAGCAAAATAAGCAAAGTAAGCATGCTTTATGAAACTTGTGACTAGATTCCTGTTAGGAACAATGGTGTACTCACTGTAGATGTAGCAGAATGTGTCAGGCTTATTTTTGCAAGATCGAAGCCATTTCATTCACTTGTAATATTAAAAAAAACAATTAGTCATAATTGACTAATTGTTTTTTTTTTTTATATCTTCTTCTTCTTCTTCTTCTTCTACCGCTTCATCCGTGGGTCGGGTCGCGGGGGCAGCAGCCTTAGCAGAGATGCCCAGACCTCCCTGGCCCCAGTCACCTCCTCCAGCTCGTCCGGTGGGACCCCAAGGCGTTCCCAGGCCAGCTGGGAGACATAGTCCCTCCAGCGTGTCCTGGGTCTTCCCCGAGGCCTCCTCCCGGTGGGACATGCCCGGAACACCTGCCCAGGGAGGCGTCCAGGAGGCATCCGGAACAGATGCCCGAGCCACCTCAGCTGGCCCCTCTCGATGCGGAGGAGCAGCGGCTCTACTCCGAGCTCCTCCCGGGTGGCCGAGCTTCTCACCCTATCCCTCAGGGTACGCCCGGCCACCCTGCGGAGGAAACTCATTTCGGCCGCTTGTATTCGCGATCTTGTTCTTTCGGTCACTACCCAAAGCTCGTGACCATAGGTGAGGGTGGGAACGTAGATCGACCGGTAAATCGAGAGCTTCGCCTTTCGGCTTAGCTCCTTCTTCACTACGACGGACCGGTACAGCGACCGCATCACTGCAGCCGCTGCACCGATCCGCCTGTCGATCTCACGCTCCATCCTCCCCTCACTCGTGAACAAGACCCCGAGATACTTGAACTCCTCCACCTGAGGCAGGATCCCCCCACCGACCCGGAGAGGACAAACCACCTTTTTCCGGTCGAGAACCATGGCCTCGGACTTGGAGGTGCTGATTCTCATCCCAGCCGCTTCACACTCGGCTGCAAAACGCCCCAGCGCACATTGGAGGTCCTGGCTCGATGAAGCCAACATGACCACATCATCTGCAAACAGCAGAGACGCAATCATGTGGTTCCCGAACCAGACTCCCTCCGGCCCCTGGCTGCGCCTAGAAATTCTGTCCATAAAAACAATGAACAGAACCGGTGACAAAGGGCAGCCCTGCCGGAGTCCAACACGCACTGGGAACAAGTCTGACTTACTGCCGGCAATGCGAACCAGACTCCTGCTCCGATCGTACAGGGACCGCACGGCCCCTAACAGAGGGCCCCGGACCCCATACTCCTGGAGCACCCCCCACAGGATGCGTCGAGGGACACGGTCGAACGCCTTCTCCAGATCCACAAAGCACATGTAGACCGGTTGGGCGAACTCCCATGAACCCTCGAGCACCCGGCGGAGAGTATGGAGCTGATCCAGTGTTCCACGACCCGGACGGAACCCACACTGTTCCTCCTGGATCCGAGGTTCGACTATCGGCCGTATCCTCCTCTCCAGCACCCTGGAATAGACTTTACCGGGGAGGCTGAGGAGTGTGATCCCTCTGTAATTAGAGCACACCCTCCGGTCCCCCTTTTTAAAAAGAGGAACCACCACCCCGGTCTGCCAGTCCATAGGCACTGTCCCCGACCACCACGCGATGTTACAGAGACGTGTCAGCCACGACAGTCCCTGCACATCCAGAGCCTTGAGGTACTCGGGGCGGATCTCATCCACCCCCGGAGCTTTGCCACCAAGGAGTTTCCTGACTGCCTCGGTGACTTCGGCTCGGGTAATGGACAAGTCCTCCCCCGGGTCTCCCGCCTCTGCTTCCTCCGCGGAAGACGTGACGGCAGGATTGAGGAGATCCTCGAAGTATTCCTTCCACCGCCGGACAACATCCCCAGTCGAAGTCAACAGCTCCCCGCCTGCACCATAAACAGTGTCGGTGGCGAACTGCTTCCCCCTCCTGAGGCGCCGAACGGTTTGCCAGAACTTCTTCGAGGCCGACCGAAAGTCCTCCTCCATGGCCTCCCCGAACTCCTCCCAAGCCCGAGTTTTTGCCTCCACTACCGCCCGAGCTGCAGCACGCTTGGCCTGCCGGTACGTGTCAGCTGCTTCCGGGGTCCCACGAGCCAACATGGCTCGATAGGACTCCTTCTTCAGCTTGACGGCATCCCTTACTTCCGGTGTCCACCACCGGGTTCGGGGGTTACCGCCACGACAGGCACCGGAGACCTTACGACCACAACTACGAGCAGCCGCGTTAACAATAGAGGTGGAGAACATGGTCCATTCGGACTCAATGTCTCCGACCTCCCCCGGGATCTGGGAGAAGCTCTCCCGGAGGTGGGAGTTGAGAGGGCTCAACCAGACGTTCCCAGCAGACCCTCACAATACGTTTGGGCCTGCCAGGTCTTTCCGGTCTCCTCCCCCGCCAGCGGATCCTGCTCACCACCAGGTAGTGATCAGTTGACAGCTCAGCCCCTCTCTTCACCCGAGTGTCCAAAACACAGGGACGGAGGTCAGACGACACGACCACAAAGTCGATCATCGACCTCCGCCCCAGGGCATCCTGATGCCAAGTGCACCGGTGGACACCCCTGTGTTCGAACATGGTGTTCGTCACGGACAAACTGTGACTAGCACAGAAGTCCAGCAACAAAACACCGTTCGGGTTCAGATCGGGGAGGCCGTTCCTCCCAATCACGCCTCTCCAGGTCACACTGTCGCTGCCCACATGTGCGTTGAAGTCCCCCAGCAGAACAACGGAGTCCCCAGTCGGAGCACCATCCAGCACCCCTCCCAAGGACTCCAAGAAGGCCGGGTACTCAACACTGCCATTCGGGCCATAGGCCGAAATGACAGTGAGAGACCTGTCCCCAACCCGAAGGCGCAGGGACGCGACCCTCTCGTTCACCGGGGTAAACTCCAACACGTGACGGCTAAGCTGTGGGGCAATAAGCACGCCCACCCCAGCCCGCCGCCGCTCACCGCGGGCAACGCCAGAAAAATGGAGAGTCCAGCCCCTCTCGAGGAGCTGGGTTCCAGAGCCCATGCTGTGCGTGGAGGTGAGCCCGACTATATCTAGCCGGTACCTCTCGACCTCCTGCACCAGCTCGAGCTCCTTCCCCCCCAGCGAGGTGACATTCCATGTCTCTACAGCCAGAGGCTGTTTCCGAGGCCCGGGCTGTCGAGGCCCTCCGCCTCGACCGCCGCCCGAACCACACTGCACCCGACCCCTACGGTTTCCTCTGTTGGTGGTGAGCCCACAGGAGGTGGGACCCGCGTCGCTCCTTCGGGCTGGGCCCGGCCGGGCCCCGCGGGCGAAGGCCCGGCCGCCAGGCGCTCGCATACGAGCCCCAACCCCGGGCCTGGCTCCAGGGTGGGGCCCCGGTTGCGCCATACCGGGCGACGTCACGGTCCTCTTTTTGATTTGCTTCATAAGGGTTTCTGAGCTGCTCTTAGTCTGTCCCGTCACCCAGGACCTGTTTGCCTTGGGAGACCCTACCAGGGGCATAAAGCCCCAGGCAACATAGCTCCTGGGATCATTCGGGCACTCAAACTCCCCCACCACGATAAGGTGGCAGCTCAGGGGGGAGTTTTTTTTATATTATATTGCAAAATCTTCAGATTTCATTGATTGCAAGAAATACCAAAGAAGTTTGCATCATATGACGTGAAAATACCCGGACATGTATACAAAAATAAAAAAAAACAAATACATAGCGTAGTTCAGAAAGTTAACCTGACTGAGCAAAACCAATGTGATTTTTGGATTCAGCACATCAAAATTATCCTAAATCAGCTAAAAAAAAACAAACAAAACGGAAACAATAAATTTGTTGTTGACCAGTGTTATCTATAACATTTTACATCAATTATGCCTTGTAGCCAAGAAATGTATCACGGTGTCTTTTGAAATCTGACTCTTCCCTTCTATTGACAGGTGGTCGTTTGAAATGAATAGTTGCATACATATGGGAAAAAAAAAAATCACATATTGCCTCAGAAAACTGAATAACACCTTTCTGAAAATAAAGCAGCCATATCTGAGTGAGTATGGTCTAGACTAGACCATACTAGACTAGACTAGACTGGTCTAGTATGGTCTAGTCTAGTATGGTCTAGTCTAGTATGGTCTAGACTAGACCATACTAGACTAGACTAGACTGGTCTAGACTAGACCATACTCACTTGTCTCTTAAACCAAGTATGTCAGGAATTTGTAATGGCTTAATACACTTGCCAGTTTTTTGTTTGCTTGTTTGTTTTTTTGTGGGGGTGCACTGGGGTGAGGGGTTCCTTGAAAAGTTGTGTCTGTATACTGTTGGTATATTGACTCCTTTTTTGGACATGTTGTGCGTGTATATATATATATATATATATGTGTACACATATATATATATATATATATATATATTTTAAATGGATTGCCTACGAAGCTGCGAGCCAATCAAAACACCACCACAACCCATTTTTGTGTCGCAACCCACCAGTCCAGTTGACAAACCTGCTGCAGCCCATTGTTGTGTGAAAATACCACAACAAACTGCTGCACTAATCGCTGCTAGCATTGGCTCGGCTTGCACTCGCTTCCTGTCGCTTCCTATTCTTTGGTTTCAGACATCAGCTTGGGCCCCCTCACACCCTCCCCCCAATCCTGCGACTGACTAAAAACCGTTTAGACCGGAGCTCGTCAAGGCGCACGCGCCAGTTTCCCAACTCAAAATCTATGGAGTCCACTTGCACAGTCAGGTTGTGCTAACAGAAAACTGGATTTTTTTTTACAGCTCGTGGAAATCCCGATGGTGGATGTCGGTGGCCAGCAGGGGTCCCCGAGAGGGAGTCCTTCTGTTCCTCCACTTGGTGGAGCTCCTCCGAGGATAACGCGTTCTCCACGAGTCGTTGAGCCGCAGCTGCTGCCCAGACGACAGGCACCTGCAACCACCAGCCTCTAGAGGGCCCTGATCCCAGGGAGCGTCGAATATGCAGCCATTAGCAGATATAAAATCTATCGCAGTACCTCTAAAACCACACGCCCCCTGACGGGTCTTAGCTCCGCCCCCTGCACCTATGTAGCTTCTGTCTAACTGCATTTTTAAAAATAAATATTTCTCCCTCACGTCGCCTCCTGTCTGATCACACACACCAGAAACACAAAGATGAGCTCACACTCACTGTGATGGCGCGTTAATGGTGAACAGGAAGTGAATGGAACCACATGTCACAGACACTCAGGCAGAGCAGAAGCTGCTGGCTCCTCAGGTCTTCACACCATGAAGCTCCTCTGCGTGTCCATCCTGTGGACGCTCCTCACAGCTGCGGATGCTAATCGTAAGCATTTTCTTTTGGTTTGTATCCCTGCACCAGCAGCTGGTTAAAATGTACTTATAACTTCTGATAATATCTAATGTCTAATATAGTCCCACTACGTGCTGAGCAGGTTGTCTATCATTTATTCTGTTTTACCGCAGTTCATCTTTATCTCTTGTTTTCAGTTTTGCCTCAACGTTACACTATTTTATGGATGTGTCATTTTGAGACCTCCTCTAAAAAAGTCACAACGATAAAACAGCACATTAATAATAAGATGGCGATTACAGAACAGATGTCTGGATAAACGTCAACGTCCTGCTGGTTGAGCTGCCAAAAGGCACAATTAACATTTGGCTGCACAGACTTTGAACGTTCTTCATTAATATTATTATCATCATCACTATTTTGTTGCCCTGTTTGCTCACTGTAACACAAACCTAGAGGCAGGAAATGAGCTGAGCCGCAGAGAGAAACCATTGACCTCCTGACCTGACCTTCAGTTTTGGGGTCACAGCTGCGGCCCGGAATCGTCTCAGGGTGGATTTCCCACAATGATGTTTTCTAATGTCTCTAGCAGAGAGGGCTGAATATTTTTGCGGATTCAACGGAAGACTTTCAATGATGTTTTCTAACATCTGTCGAAGCCACGCCTCCTGGCCAGGTGTTGGCTCCGCCCCCTCGGGACCACCTTGTTTCTGTCCTCTTCCGTTTCAGCAAAGAGGGCTGAATATTTTAGCGGCTTATACGGAAGACTTTCAATGATGCCAAGTTGGCCCACGTCTCACTGCCTTAATTCTTCCATATTGACCAGATGAAGCATAATTTAACAAAACAACCCACATGTGTTGCAGACACTGTTGAAGCCACCACCATCATGACTCCGGCACAAAGTAAAAACCCACCAATTGCTCTCTAAATCAACTCTAACTAACCTATGGCAGCGGTACTCCAACCTCAGGTGTCCTCTTTCAGGCGACACAACGACTCGGCAGCCAGAATGGTTGTTCGTGACCCGGCTGGTGGCGCTGGTGGCGCTGGTGGCGTCTACTGTCGTCATACGGCTGGTTTGGGCGAGGATCGTGTCGGCGTCAAAGGGTGAGCTAAAACTGTTACAAGTCGTGAAACGAGGGTGTTTTCTTGGACTGACCTCCCCCCCCCCCCCCCCGACACCTTGCCAAGGGTCCCGAGGTGAGGAGAAACACGGGAAGGCAGCGGAGACGGAGGAGAACCGGCCCTCCTCCAGGAGCCACGCCCCCATCAGGCACACCTACATCGGCCGCAGCCCTCACAGCGATGACCGCACTGGGCGAAAACCCATCGGACAAAACCACGTCGGGCAAAACCCCGTCGGACAAAGACCCATCGGACAAAACCACGTCGGACAAAACCCCGTCGGGCAAAACCCCATTTGGCGAAACTTCGCCAGGGGCTGCTGCTACAATGACACCTCCAGCATCGACACTTCCAGGCACATCTACGACAACGACCCTGTCTAACATCTGCACTTTAAACCCAATCCATCTCTGTTTTTTCCCCTTCACATACGTGTTATTAAAGGTCCAGTGTGTCAAATTTGGCCTCATTTATGATTTCTATGTTGGTAAAAGCTTTAAATGCTGCCTGCAAATATATTAATAAAAGTATCGCAGTACAATAAAACTCATTTGGTTCTCCTACCCTTGGAATGGTTCTCATATGTATATATATGCCATCTTGCACAATCCAGCTGCCTGACAGTGTTAGGTATTCGGGTGAACACTGCCGTCCTCAAATAAACCAATGAAGAAGAAGGGGGATGAGGTATCCAGGTTTGGGTGCACAGGGCCACCGTAGTACACTGGCAAACGAGCAAATGAGCGCTGCAATCTAAAAAGCAACCTCTTGATATCACTGTTTCCTCTCCAAATATTACACACTGTACTTTAAATGAATGTTTGCTTTGCTGTGAGGTAAAACGTGTTGACAAGGCGGTCTGACTATTCAAATCAATAAAGGTGTTGCTTTATCTCAGACAGGAGAAGACAAGTGAGTTGTTTGCATTGTTTGCAGTGCAATGTCTGACCTCCAGATGCTACATCCCACACACTGGGTCTTTAATGTGTCCAGACATCAACACACGCCACAGAACTAATTGAGTCAGTTGGAAACTGTATTTACACCACTCATAAACACCTCGCAGTGCGCCGTCTGGATCTCTGAGTGACACTTCCTCTGAGATGGAAACTGAATCAAGTCAACAACACCACAGAAGCCCTGGGTGCCTTTCACTATCAGGCAGCGCTGCTCAGCCAGCGGTTCCAGCAGACAGCCAGCTTGAGGTGCAGGTGGGGAGTCGCCCTATCGTTCAGTAACAGAGGTGTGCAACAGCAAAAAACAGAAACAAAATTCATAACATGATTAATGAGCCTCTTCAGGGTAAATCTGACTACATTGGTAACAAAACTACTTCTATTTTTCTATTTCTATTCCAATTCTAAACTAATTGCAATTACAACGCAATGCTTTGTTTCGAATGTCTTTGGCTTCACGAAGTGCAAATTTCACACTGACATATTTGCACATCATTCACACTGAGAAAAACAAAAAACTGTGCGACAAACTTTGCACCCACAAAAAACCCACAAAAAGCACTTTCCACTAGTTAGCGAGCTGACATGCTCCTATAATGGTACTTCCCTGCTATTGTACCACAAGGAACATAAAAAATGCAAGTAGGTGATTGTGGATGCGGCCAAATCTGCTTTGGCTTCTGATGCAAACGAAACAGAATGTCAGAGTGACACAATTCATTCTTCTTCACTGGATGAGAATTTACAGGAAGCCAGCAGGTGATCTTGGTGCATTTTGCTAGGGTAGTAGTTACGGGCCTGTGGTTTGGAAAGCACTATGAGCTGAATCACACTGTTGCACAATGTGACACCTCCAACAGACACACCTCACCCCTGCAAACAACCAGCTTAATGCATCCTTCCACCACAAGCTGCAACAGCTGAAAAATAGCTGTTTTTTAACTTTGGGCACATTCCGGAAAAGCACGTGACGGCTTCGGGGTGAGGTGGGGGGTGATGAGTCGCCAATGTCTGGGTTTGAGTATCTAAAGGTCTACAGTGGAACGTTTGGCTTGATTTATCATATTTGCATTGGTAAAAGCCTAATATACTGCCCATAAATACATTAATAAAAGTGTATTTATGGGCAGTTGAAAATAATTTGGTTTTCCTACACTTAGAATGGTTCTTACGTATAAATATTAGAAAATCTACAGATCACGGGTCTTGCTCCCAGTTAGCTGCCATCTTGCACCACCATATTTCTAAGGAAGCCTGGTGTGGACAATCCAGCTGCCTGACAGCATAGCGTTTGGTAATTAAGGTGAATGCTTGCGACTTCAGAAAAACCAACAGAGAAGGAGGTGGACGAGCTATCCGGGTTTGGTTGCGCAGGCCACCGTAGTTCACTGGCAAGCTCAGGAGGGTGAAAGACAATGCAATCTAAAACGTAACCACTTGATGTCGCTTTTTCTTCTTCACAACCTCTAAATATTACACACTTACTAAAGGCAGCTGCTTGGATTTTATCTCGGCCCATTTTCTCTGAAGGCCGTGACTTACGCACACCCTGGAATAACATTTTCCCATCAGTGTCATTCAGTGCAAAAAGGAAACAGAAACCAGTCTGCTTTTTCTCCACCGCTTCCTCCAGATAAGACCAACGGTCTCGCTCGTGGCTGAAAGATTGGCTTTAGTCACGGCAGCCGCAATAATGAAAATAAAGCCGTCAGTGGCGGCGGTGCTGCCAAGTCACAACCCACTTCCTCTCTTCCTGTCTGAGTACTTCCAAGTTTCCAATGTGAACAAAATCTACAAAATCGGTTCGCAGCCAGCACTGATTTATCTCGCACAATCAGACCCCCAGGGAGCGAAACGCCCTCTAGTGGTCTTGTACTCCTCTTTGGGATCAATAAAAGCCAAAACAGCTCACAGAATTAATATGTATTTTTAAACATGAGGTGAACCGTTTCTGATGTTTGAGTTTCAGGATACAATCTGAAGTGATTGACACACAAAGGAGACAAGCTTCCTGTTGTGTTGTGTGAGCCCTCTGGTGAGGTTTTGCGACCACCTGCATGCCGCCTGCAGCTTTGCGACGGCACTGTGCGTTCGCCCTGGCAAGAAAAAAACAAAAGAAAAACTGTGAAAACAGCTCATTTGTGTCAGGTTTTATTCTCGGTCGTCGCACAGCTACACAGGAAACATTTTGAGTCGGCCTCGAGCTGCGACAGCAGGTAGACGACTCAGTGTGATGCACATGGGTGTCGGTAAGACAGGTTAATACTTGGGTTTTTTTAACAGGGAGGTTAAAAAAAAACACTGTTAAACTGCACATAGCGTTTAAATACAACAGCAATTTTTAATTGTTGCTTGAGTACTCGAGTACACACAAACACAAACACACACACACACACACACACACACACACACACACACACACACTCTAGGGTGGGGGCCGCCACCCAACATGTGAAGCTCGCAGATCAACAAAATGTTTTCAACTTTCAACCGCAACACGCCGTCAATAAATAACAAACCTCTTCATTCTTTCCACACACACACACACACACACACACACACACACACACACACACACACACACACACACAGTGTCAGTGAGTCACAGCAGACCGACCGCGAGCTGCAACTTTACTTCAGGTTAAACTTTGATTCCTCTTTAATCTCGCAGCTGGAAGATAATTAAAGGCTTTGCCGCGTTCAGCCAGACGGTGGCGACAGAAGAGCTGATGTGGCGAAAGACTCCCGAGGCTAGAAATGTGAAAAGAAAACAAACACACGCACACAAAAAAAACAAAAAACACCACCACGATCAGCGGTGAGAGACAAGAGGTCAAAAATATAATTGAACCAGAACCGAAAAATATTTTCATTTTGCAGATCTCTGCATGGGGAAGACAACCAAATCTGTTTTTGGTGCAACGACTTCGTGGTTATTGCCTCATTTGATTGGTGTTGGTCATTCCCACACATTTATCACAGTGTATTCCCCCCCAAAAAAAAAACAACAACAAAAAAACAGTTTCCATTACCTCTATTCATTCCTTCTATACTTAAACTGAAATAGGCCTGCATATCATTTATCAAACACACACACACACACACTTATAACCTCATAAGTCATCACCTTCACGTGGCGCTGAGAAAAGAACTGAACACCTTCATCTACCGTCAGCTTGGCGTCTATTCATGATGCAGTTTTACTGTGTGGCCACTAGCGGTGCCGTGGCAGCCGGACCAGAACCAGAAGCCTTGGATTCCCAGTGTTGGGGAGGTGGACGGTGCAGAGGTCCAGGAGGCCCAGCTGGACGTCAACCAAAGTGGCAGCAGCAGAACCAGAATCAGAACCAGAACCAGAATCAGGGATCACTGACTCAGTCTGGAAGGAGTTTTAGAGAGACGTGTTTCAGAAAAAAAAAACAGAAACATTTTTTTCTGTAATATGTAACAGTCGTAGGTATTTCATTCTGGCTTTCAAAAAGAATATAAACAGAAAAACACAGGAGCCAACACAAAAAGGAAAATACCAGCCTCTGACTTTGCATCATGTCTAATAATGAAATTATTGAATTGAATTGTGTGATCTGCAATAATAAATGGCCAACATTTTCTCTATAAATATATATTTTAGAATCCCCCTTTTAAAAAAAGCATAAAAAGGGGGAAACTGCCCACAAAGCTGGCAAGTGTGAAACTTTGAAAGGTGAAATCTGATCAAGACACCGGACTGTTTTTCATCTGCAGCGCCATCAGGGGGAGTGAGGGCGTCTGCACTTCCTGTGGTGCCCCTTTAACTTCCTGTCCCCACAGCAGCGCCTCTCTCATCTCTCACACATCTCCGTCCACTACACACACACATACCCAGCCCCCCCGCCCCACCAGAGCAGAAATAGAAGCGGGAGAGTTTTCCTGGAAGAGCAGCAGCCTCGGGGTCGCGGCCCCTGCTTCCCAGCCGGCCGGCCAGCGACAACCGCTGAACGTGGTCGCGGCCTTGTTACGGAGGTTTACCAAGTGGCACAACCCAAAATACTCCTGGGCTGTGGGAGGATTTCCCACGCAAACTGGCAAAAAAACAAAACACCAGTGGATTCAAGTCCAGGAGACTGAAGAGTCGAGTGAAGACTGCGCTGTTAGGGGAAGACTGGGAGCTCTGGTGAAAACATGACGCCAGAAATACAATGTCACAAACCAATCAGGCGTCCAATGATTCAATTAAAAAACGACCCTCTGTCAAAAAACACAAGGTATAAAATTTCTTCATAAAATTTAAAAATAAACTAAAAATGATGGCATGCTGCCCTGCGATGAACTGGCCACTTGTCCAGCGTATCAGCCCTGCCTTCGCCCTAAGACAGCTGGATCGGCTCCAGCAGACCCCCATGACCCTGAGCTCGGGAAGAAGCTGCTATGGAAAATGGAAAATGAATGAATGAATGAATGATGGCATGCCAAGCATGAAAATGTGTGCAAATCTTTCATGTCAGAGCTCAACACTAAAAATACACTCATCAATCTCACTCATGATGGTGAAAGACTTCATAGTTCTGCAGGAGTTCTGGAGATGAGGAGGTGAAACAAAAGCTTTCTGTTCTGTTATTATCGCGTCATCAAAAAACCCCAGTCCTCCCAGTCCGAGTCAGAGACAAGACTGAGCAAAAATACCTCTGAGTCCGAGACGAGCCCCAGACGAGACTGAGACCCTTAAACAGTGGTCTGGAGACCAGGACCAGCCTGAAGACCTGCAACACTGCGTCACAGTGAAGGCCTCCGTGCCACCTCCCACCACCCCTCGCCAGATACACAGTGTGTGAGTCTGTACAGTGTGACAGAGGCTGTTGTTAGACCTCTGCCCCCCCCATCTACCCCCCCCATTGTCCTCCACGGTCCCTGCTTTTGGACCGAGGCTCTGTTCTTCAGCTCGGTCGACCCGAGACAATCGTTCCCTGCTACTTGTCATTCAGCCCAGCAGCCAGTCGGTGGAGTCTGGAGCCAAAACGCTCCCCTTCCTGACCTTTAGTCCGAGTCAAGAGCCTGGAATGTGAGATAAACACCAGTGTCGGATTGGGAAGCGTCGGCGTGACAGACGAGTCGCTGTAGACCCTGATTAATCTTCACCATGCTGGAGATCAGGGACTGCTGGAACTAGGGATGCACCGATACCAGTATTAGGCATCAGTACCAATACTGGGGTTGAGTAAAGTAACAAAGAAAATTTGTTTGTACTGCAGTGGAACTTGTGACTCCATGTCTAGAAAAGCACACAGAGGAATGTTGTTCAAAAAACATCATCTGTGTAACAAAAAAAAAATCCAAAGTAATTCTAGAATGTGAAAGTACTCTGCATCGGTAAGTAATCAAATACAAGTACTCGTAAGTGGAATCGGTGCATCCTCAGTTTGAACCCTTAAAAGGTTCCTTTGCTCATAGGGAAACAACCTCTGGCGATTAAACAAGAACGTTGCTGACTTCCACTCCAAGTCAACTCCATCTCCATCTCCTCGGCCCCCGAGGCTTTTTGTTTTCGTTCCCATGAACGACTTATTTGATGTGGGACCTGGGCCAAGGTCCCGCTGGCTCTGCCCACCGCCTCCACAGGGTGTGAAGTGGCGACTCGGCCTCCAGTGTGGCGCCAAGGTGCGAGGTAACTGCCGGCAGAGGGTCCATGAAAGCACCGTTTCAAAGGAGACCTCGAGAAACGTCAAAGCATCTGAGGCCAAGGCGGCAAAAGAAAAAAAAAGAAAAAATCCCCTGGCTCAGCCGCACACTTCACCTCACTGGAGAGGTGACGGTTGGAGATTGTGTGTTTGCAGATCTCCGCCTGCTCCTGAAGGGGTTTGGCAGCCAAGACGCTGTTTCTTTCACTGTTTATTCAGTTAAATTTGTTCCCATTTTGTTGGGAGAAAAAAAAAAAATCCATCTTCCATCTCCGATATTTACTGAAGCCGTGCGTGTCTGTGCGGAGCTGCTCTGAGATCAGCTGCTCGGGTCTAACTTCTGAAAAAAGCCCAGCAGGAATGTGGATGTCACAATGAAAACAACAGCCAGGACTGAGAATAAGCTTTATTTTTACCCTGGCCTGACCTCATCCAGCCTCCGTGCAAAATGGTTTCAGCCCCAGAGCCGGAGAGTTTTCCTCACTCAGGAAGCAGGGAGACGTCCCACATGATTGACTGAGCGACCCTGTGATCATCACTAATGTACCGCACAGGCGTTCCTCTGGATTTGCCTCGTTCTTCCCTCCCTCCCTCCCTCCCGCCCTACCTTCCTTCCTTCCTTCCTGAGCTACTGGCTGGCAGTAAAGCCACTCAACACGTCCTCTGGCAGCACAGCCTGCTGGAAGACAAATAAACTTGCAAACCGCAAAGCTTTGAGCTCGGCAGAGAGCCTCTCGGCAAAACAAGGAGGCAAGAAAACGAAGAAAAGGAAGAACAGTCAAGTCAAGAAAGCATCCTGCTGCGACAGAAAGAGCTCACTGGGAATAATTACAACCAGAGGTGGCAAAAGTACTTGCATACTGTACTTACTGTAAGCAAAAACACAGATATTTGAATAAAAAAATACTCTAAAGCAATTTTTTTTTTTTGCTGCCGTTAATGAAAAGATGCTGGTTGTTTTACAAAAATGAAAAAGTTGTGACAGAACAGTCTGGACTGAGCTGACCTACTCTCAATACAACTGTAGCTCAACCAAATTTAAGTTTCCAAAAAAGTGAATGTTTAATCATAATAATAAGCAATGTTATTTTCTAAATTATTATTTTTCTCTGTACTAAAAAACATCCTGAACAGCGAACCCAAAGCTGAGATACTCTAGAGTAATATTCTGATCTAAAATACCATGCAGTTTTTAACAGCGTAATTCAAATAACTCCACTTCCAGCAGCTGTAACTGGAATAATATGTCAATTACTTTGAACAGAATTTGTATCTTTTAAATACAAAAGCAACCAGCAAGTTCCAACTCGGAAGGAAATTAAATTCAAATACTTGTGTACAAATGTAGGGAGTTTTTTTTAAACTTCTTTTTTTTTTCCGGCAGTGGATGTTGCCGCTCACCTTTGACGCAGCAGAGAGACCTGCAGAGGCACACGGCCAGGCCGAGGACGAGGAGCACCGCCGCGCCGCACAGTGCCAGGACCACCACCATGCTGGATCCTGCTGCAGCGACCACAACAATGACCGCAGCGACGACAACAACACACAACAACACACTTGCCACAACACAAGGCTTGTAACCTTCTGGGATTAGAAACCTGCGGGGAGGTAAGAATGGCGGGGGGGAGGCGTTACGGGATCGCATCAAAGCGGCCGCAAAGCAGCGGTAGGCGGGAAAAAAAATAACCCCAAGGAGACCGGAAAAGGGGCGTGGCCAAGTGGTGACGGAGGCAACATGCAGGGAAGGACAGAAAAAGAAAAAAATACAACTGGGAGGCAGGATTGAAAATGTGGTTTTGGTGTTTTTTCAATCACCCTGCAAAAAACCTCATTCACACTCACTCAGGAATTTAAAGGGAGAACAGTTTTTTGTACTTTTAACTCATTTAATCTGCTTTTTTTGATTGTCAAGCAGGCGAAAAATAAATACATTTGCAATTAGAAAGAAAAGAAAAACGGATAACTTGACTTAATAACTTAATAATCTTGACGAGAACTAAAGAAAGAACGAGAGCCAGAATGGTAAACACACAGTGAGCGTCAGCGCCCACCACTCAGCGCCGACACGTGTGTGGCACGGACCGTGATTGGTTGGCGGTGGCGGCGAGGACGGGTCCAGGGTGGCTCTCAGCGGCTCCTGCAGGCCCGGGTGTCGCACCACGCACGTGGCTGCCACTCGCCCCGGCGTCTCCGAGCGACGCAGCAGCAGCAGCAGCGTGCTGGTCACCGTCGTGGTGCCGTCGCTCTGCTGGCTCCAGGTGACGGCGGGCGGGCCCGGCGTGGCATTAGCCCCGCCCACCTCCCAGCTGAGCTGGGCCAGAGGGCGGGAGCGGGCGGTGCAGTTCACCTGCGTGTCACCGGTGGGCGACGTGGAGTGTGTCAGCTGGGGTGTCTGGGGTAGGACTGAGGACGAGAGAGGAGACGCTGCTCAGAGGGACGATGACGACGCGCCAACTGACTCAGGAACCAATCAGACGACTCGGCTTTCAGCTTGAGGATGGGAGCTGGCTGGGCGTCGCTCCTCACAGAAACACAGAGCAGAACGCTGCTCGTCAGCCAGCACACTCATTATCAACACACACATACAGAGAGAGAGAGAGAGAGAGAGAGAGAGAGTCAGGCAGGCAGACAGACAGACACACAGACAGACAGACACACAGACAGACAGAGAGAGAGTCAGGTAGACAGACAGACAGACAGACAGACAGACAGACAGAGAGAGAGTCAGGTAGGCAGACAGACAGACAGACAGACAGACAGACAGACAGAGAGTCAGGTAGGCAGACAGACAGACACACACACACACACAGACAGAGAGAGAGTCAGGTAGACAGACAGACAGACAGACAGACACACACAGACAGAGAGAGAGTCAGGTAGACAGACAGACAGACAGACAGACAGACAGACACACACACAGACAGAGAGAGAGTCAGGTAGGCAGACAGACAGACAGACAGACAGACACACACACACAGACAGAGAGAGAGTCAGGTAGACAGACAGACAGACAGACAGACAGACACACACACACAGACAGAGAGAGAGTCAGGTAGTCAGACAGACAGACAGACACACACACAGACAGAGAGAGAGTCAGGTAGGCAGACAGACAGACAGACAGTCAGACAGACAGACACACACAGACAGAGAGAGAGTCAGGTAGGCAGACAGACAGACAGACAGTCAGACAGACAGACACACACACAAACACACATACAGAGAGAGAGAGTCAGGCAGACAGACACACAAACAAACACGCCTGCGCGCGTGCACACACACCCACACCCCCACACACACACACACGCACACAGACAGACACACACACACTTGCAGTGGGAACTACTCATCCATTCAGGATCCAAATCAAACACATTGTCATTGGGTTTGAGCTGTGTGTTTGTGCAGTGCGGTGCTCTCCCACAGTTTGTATCAGGGAGGCACGCAAATACACACACAAATGCACGCACACACACACCCATGCACGCACAAGACACACGTAGCCGTCACCTTTTTTCCGCATGAAGTTTGTCGAGAGAAATACATCCCTAGTCAAACACCCGCGGGTGCCGTCCTACCTAACAGTGAGCACAAAAAAAACAACCAACCACCAGCCAGACGGCCTCCGGGTGTTCTCCTCACCGTGCACGGCGAGGCAGGCGGTGGCGCTCCTGGAGCCCTCGGGGAAGGTGTGGAAGTGGCAGGTGTAGCAGGCCTGGTCCTCGGCCCTCGGCTGCAGCAGGGTGAGGTTGCTGTGGCCCAGGCTGGGGCTCAGGCTGACGCGGCCCTGGAAGGCCTGCTCCACGGTGGGGTGGGCGCCTTCATGGAACCAGGCCACGGTGGCCGCGTTGCTCACGCCCTCCTCGGCCCTCTTGCTCCACAGCACCTGCTGCACCCGCCCAGGGATGCTGTAGCGGCAGGACAGGGTGAGTGGCTGCCCACTCACTGCTGTCCGGTTGCCCTCCAGGTGAACCCGCCCTGAAAGAAGAGGACGTTACTGAGGGCTGGAGGGGCGTAGGTTGGGGCAAGGGAGGAGGAGGAAAGACTTTGCGTGTGTTGGAGCCAAAATATTTATTTTCTTTCATTCTGATTTTTTGTCATTGCTTTTTAATTTATTAATTATAAGCCAGAAAATTGTTTGTTTGTTTGTTTGTACTCTGCTACTCTGCTCGCACTAAGGCAGGGGAGGTTAAACCTTTTGACTGGTGGGGTCACAATGGGTTCATGATGTGGCTGCTGGAGCAGCAGCAGATGGATGGAGTGTTTTGGTGAGCCACCTCATAGGAGGAAAAAAAATCATGGGATATGTAGAAAACATGTTGCTTTAATGTCAATGGAAAATGAACCAAAGCAAAGTTGCAACCAAATCAGTGTCTTTGAAGGCCCACGGTGTTGAGCTCTTTATTGAAATGAGTCTGAAAACAATGGAAACATGGGAGGAAATTCAGCTATTTTCTGCTATTATTATCTGACTGCCTATTAATATAATTTCTTCAACGTCAGAGGGCTGGATTAGAAAGCTTAACAGGCCACATATGGCCCCCAGGCCATAGTTTTGCCATGCGTGTGCTAAGGGGCCACGCCCCCTGATCACCATCGGCAGGTGACTGCAGCACCTGCTCAGGTGGGTCCCTTGAGTGGGACGCAGCCATTCACTTTTAGACTGCAGTCAAGTCTTTGTTTTTTGGCTTATGGTTTTGTGAGTTTATTTTTTGGAGGGGGGCGGGGGGTTCGTTTCATGGAAGCGAATCATGCCGCATCGGTAGGCGTCGCCTTAAGATTGTTTTGGATTTTGACGTTGGACATAAGAGAAGAGGTCACTGGATCGCCGCATCTCCCTGAGGTTTGTGTACAGCCACGCTTGGGCTCGTCAGAACTGAACGATTCCGCAAGGAGCAAAGCTCCATTTTTTTCATTGGAGAAAAATCAGGCTCTGTAGCGCGTTTGCTGCAATGTGTGTGTGCTGCAGGAGGCTGCAGCAGGTTAATGAGGCAGCGTCTGGAGGTAATAACCCGGTGGGTGTTTCAGAGGGCAGGAAGCGCCACTGCGGGCTGGGTGGGATGGGCGGGCTGGGCCCGCAGCTGCCCAGGAGGCCTTTGATGGAAAGAGCAAACGAGCTTGGAAAAATAAACTTCACCTGCTGGGGAGGGCCGGGCACCAGTCAAGAGTTTTCTTTGTACAGTGGAACAACAGCTGTGGCTACAAATGTAGCTCAGCACCACCAGTGTGATTGTGGTGTGAATGAATGATGGCTTTTAATATAAAGTCCTCTGGATGCCTAGAAAAGTGCTACACAGATCCAAACCATCATTATTATTACTATCATTCCCAGAGGGAAATAAAAACTGGGTGCAGAAAAATCCACAATGACAGACAGAGAAGCGGCACATTTTACCAACGCAAGGGTGACAAAGGAGAAAAACCTGTGAGCTGGACGCAGGCCGTGCCCTCCTGCTGTCCCAACGGGAAGATGTCGAAGGCGCAGCGGTAGCAGCCGTCGCCGTCGGGCTGCAGCTTGACGATGCGGATGGAGCTGCCGTCGCTGCGAGACGCCACCAGCTGCACGTTGGCGTCCTGGTCGCTGATGCTGACCTCCGGCAGCTGGTACGCCAGCAGCAGCTGCCCCTGGCCGTCGTACCAGCGCACCTGCATCAGGGTGTCGCCCGGCCCGAAGGTGACATTGCAGCTGAGCAGCAGGGGGCGCTCCGCCTCGGCCACCAGGCCGGTCGGGGCCGTCACCTCGGCTGGGGAGGACAGAGGAGCGCACCAGTTCAGTTCAGTGCAACTTTTTGTTTTTGACTGGTGGGGTCACACTGGGATGTGACACAGGGGGGTAGCGGAGCAGCAGCAGATGGATGGGGTGTTTGGGTGAGCCACCTCATAGGAGGAGAAAAAATATATCATGGGGTCTGTAGAAAATATGTTGCTTTAATGTTGAAAAAGAACCAAAGCAAAGTTGCAACCCAATCAGTGTCTTTGAAGCCCCACGGTGTTGAGCTCTTTATTGGAATGAGTCTGAAAACAGTGAAAACATGACTTACTGTTACTGTTACTTACTGACTATTAATATCGTTTCTTCAAGTTCGCCTTAAGTGGCGTAGTTTTCTCACACTCACGGGCTCATAGAAAACTGAGTGCAACTGCATCTAAGGCAGCGTTTCTCAACTGGTGAGTCAAGGAGCTGTTTTGATTGGGTCGCAGATTTGTGTTTTTTTTTTTGTTTGTTTTTTAGGGGATTTTAAAATAAATATATGTACGTGGGGATTAAGAGTTTTTATTTTTGTGTTATTTTGTGTTATAAATTTAGAAAAGGGGCAAAAAAGAAAAGATGTGGCTCCTGAGACTCCACCAGTTAAGGAAGAACTGATATAAGGTAGATCTTGAGCAAGTGGGTCATGGTACTGAAGCATCTTATTAGGTGGTGAGTTCTCTGAAAGCAATAATTTGCAGCCACCAGCCCCCTCGTTCCATTATACATTCAGGACCTGGCAGCTCAGAAAAAATGAGAAAGTCACACATACACACAAGTGGGCCCATTGGATGAAAAAAAACAACTGGTTAAATTCAAAGTGAGCATTCTAAACTTTCAAATGTCAGTATTGTCAGTACTGTCAGTATAGTGCAACCTCTGGCCGTACCTCTTGTCCTGGAGACGGTTGCTGCTCCCACGAAGAGCAGCAGAAATATGTGCAGCGCCGCTCCACACATCGCTACCACGAAAGGCTACGCTCCAGATTCAGCCCCCGAGCTGCAGCTGCATCTTTACTGCAACACAGCCAGAGGGTGAAATCAGTTGTGACACCATCGTCTGGGCAAACATGACTCAGCTCCACTGCAGGCGCTGAGCTACCGTTCATCCTTCTTAAGGGCCGTGACGCAGCGCAGCGTGACCCCTGTGAGCCGATAACCACAGGGCAGGAGAGCCAGCGGGGAACATTTCAAAATCCACCGCTGAAACCCTCCGAGCTTGCAGCTCGCTCTTTGCTGTCAGGTCCAGATGCTGCACTCAAGGGTGGAGCCAATCACGGATCAGACCCAAGTGGAGATGGGGAGGGGGGGGAGATCTACTGTTACTGTTGTCACATGTTCTAATTGTTGATGTAGTTTTCAATGAAATGTTTTCCCTCCGAACCTTACAACAGTCGGCCTGTCACCATTTCTATGAATTAGAGAAGAGGTCATTTTCACCAGAGTAGATATTAAGAATAAACCATACATTTCTTCTTTCAGTATATATATATATATATATATATATATATATATATATATATACATATATATACACACACACACACACACACACACACACACACACACACACACACACACACTAGTATATTTTAAAAATACTGTACATCAATCAACAAAGACATGACTTCAGATACTGTAGTGTCGGGCAGAAATAGTCGTAATAATGACCAAAGAAACGTTTTGTTTGTTTGTTTGTTTATTTTGTTTATTTTTTTTATATCCATGTCACCAGGGGGGCTCCGTAGTTGGTCGTGTTGTGTCTTGAATTAGTTTCAGGGGACTCAATACAACACAAATGGAAAAGTTTGTCGACTTCGGAATTAAATTAATAACAGAGTTAGCTAGTTAAGCTGACGCAGGTGCATGACGTCACTATGTCCCCCGAAGACCCCCTCGCGCCCCTCCCACGTCCCAATTTCAGACTCAGACACTCAGCTGCGTCGTAATTAAACAAACTAGGATTAAAAACGATATCGCGACAGTTTGCATTTTATTGATCCTTAAATTAAAAAGAAAAAAATGGAACCAAGCGCACTCACCGACGGAGGGTCACAGGAGAAGTCCCGAAGCGGAATTACAATGTGAAGGGTAACAGGTTGAATATACTGCAGCCGTCATCAGCCCTCACGGCATCGAAGCCACTGTGACTTCTTGCCATGACTGGAACCTTCTGCTGCGCTCCTTCAATCTCAGCCGGCCACTCCCTCTTCCGCTGTCAGCCGCTAAACAGCGACACTTAGCGGCACACCCGCGTAATAACAATCACAGACTGTGCACGCTGCAGGTCAATTTCAATATTTCTACATATGTTCACACAAGTAAAAAACAAAACAAAAAAAACACAAGAGTTCTCAACCGAGAACTACAGAGATTTACAGTCTGACATGTTTTTGTAGAATTGTAAACATTTCGAAACATTAAAAA
This sequence comes from Nelusetta ayraudi, assembly GCF_046127955.1. Taxonomy (NCBI): domain Eukaryota; kingdom Metazoa; phylum Chordata; class Actinopteri; order Tetraodontiformes; family Monacanthidae; genus Nelusetta; species Nelusetta ayraudi. The sequence goes on from NW_027466246.1 coordinate 166,171, forward strand.
CAGAGAAAGAAGAAGAAGAAAGAAAACAACGACAGCAGCTTGAAAGATTGTGCTAAAGCCTATCTCCAGCTAAAATAATAAAATGGAGCAGTGATTACATATGCATGAATATAAATTTGTGGACAAAACCGTTTAAAAAAATTTAAAATAAAGGCTGCATTTGAAAAAAAAAAATCTAATATGCAAAAATGAAGTCAAAGTGCATGCAGTGTTAATTTGAGTGGGGTGGACTTTTGATATGAATACAAATTGGATTTTTACAAAAAATGAGTAATCAACAGTCTTTATTCTGCCGCTGAAGGAGGTTTAGTCTTGTCTCCAGATTTTAAAAAGAGCCATTTTGGTTTTAAAGTATACGAGGCACTTCATGTGACTTCATGGCAGGTGTCTGCCTGGTGAGTGTGATCCTCCAGTCCCCCTGTGTTTTCTCTGGTGTCTTGTTATTCTCAAGTTCACTGCAGAGTCAAGAAATTATCCAATAAACAACTTTTAAAAGAAATTCAAATATTTTTTCATGACACACAGGCTTTATCCGATGACAGACACAAAACTGCAATCGTAGAACTATTTCAGTCAGAAGAATACGCGCTAGAACAATCAATAAGGCATCTGAAAGAAAAGTAGAAACTTGAAACTGAAAGAAACTCCAGATGAAATGAGGGTTTAATGAGCCTGAGACCACGCATTGATGGCCATTAACATTATCAACACTTGGTGTGACCATCGAGTTTAACAGGCCAGCGAGTGCAGTCAGAACATGAGGCTCAAACTGTAGCACAACTCCCCCTGGTGGACATGCACGGTCATCTTTCCTGAGATCCGTGTAAGATTTCCCCGCTATGTTCTGCAAATGTGAATGATGGCGGCGCAGGCGGCTGCCGCAGTTCATTAAGTTAGTTAAATTGGAAACCAGTAGGGGTTTATCACTTGCATTTTTAGACATAATAGTTTTTGAGAAAAAGGAATATTTGATGTGATTTCCACAATAGATTTGAGGTTTTGCCAAAACCATTCAGGTGTGTTTCATTGAATCTTCAAGATCAACTTTCATAATTGAGGTAGGTTATGTAAAAAAAGTTTTAGAAAATGCAAAAATTATATAAAGTGTAGTGTCTAAGCCTTGTGTTAATTGGAGTGAAGTGGACTTTTGATGTGAGCACAAATTGGATGTTTACAAACAAACATTTATCAGCAGTTTTCATTCAGGCACTCAAGTTTTGGACAATTAGTTTTGTCTCCAGAGTTGAAAAAGAGCTCCCTGGGTTTTAAGGTGAGAGGGTTTGAAGGTGACTTCCTGGAAGGTGACATCCTGGAAGGTGTCTTCTTGAAAGGTGTCCGCCTTTTGGCTTTGGTCCCTTCCTCGATCAGAGGCGTCCTAGTCCGGCACACAAAAATCAGAATAAGGTGAAAAATGTCAATTTAAATTTTCAAATTTATAATGAAGCAAACTGTAGACATACGTTGTGTTGTCATCCTGTGGTCTCTCTGACGTCATCTTTTTCTCAAGTTCACTGCAGAGTTGAGAAATTATCCAATAGACAATTTTTAAAAGAAATTCAAGTACTGCAGTACAGGCTTTATCCGATGACAGACATGAAACTGCAATTGTAGAACTACCTGTTGTTTTTTTTGTTGTTCAACTTCCGTCGGAAGATTACCAAACAGAGGATGAGAATAATGAGCGCCAGAGAAATCAATGGGGCACCTGAAAGAAAAGTAGAAACTTGTCAACAGAACCAATGAGGATTCTGAAAGAAATTCCAGTTGAAACGAGGGCTTAATGAGCCTGAGACACATTATAGACACGCATTGATGGCTAGTAACATTACAAATCAACACTTGGTGTGACCATTTAGTTCAGGGGTACTCAAATACAAACTTTAAAGGTCCACATTGAAAATTTTCTATGAGTCAAAGGTCCATTTACTCTAGTCACAAGTCAGGAATCAAACTCCAGTTTGTAACAACAACAACAACAACAACAATAATAATAATAATAATAATAATAATAATAATAATAATAATAATAATAATAACCTTTCCAAAATGACCTATTGAACATTGTGTCAAACACTGACTGATAAAATGAAATAAGATATGGTGTCTTTGGTCTGTTGCCAAGACTGAACTTTGGCAGTTCTCAAATAAAACAACACCCTTTTAATCTTAACAATAACTCAATGAAATACTCAACTAAAACAACATCCTTTTCATTTTAACATAAATTCAAATATCTACGCAAATAGAACAAAACACAATTAATTTTTGTTTTTCGTAGGTCAAAGAATTTTGAGGATAGGAATGTTCAAAATACCAATATTTTGCTTCATAATGACGTTTCAAGTTTGCGCACCAGAGCCACAGTCTCCTGAGAGATAAGGCACATTGGTCTTGTGCTTATTGGACGAAGAATTAATGCGTAGCACTCCTTCCATTCCTCTTTGAACTGTCGGTTTTCACCTTTCAAGGTGTCCACCTTTCTGTGACTGGGAAACTTTGAAAATGCCATGTGGATTTACGTCAATTCAACTGCTAGCCTAGCAAAGTAACGATATAATCCACTCGAAACCGGAAGTAAAAATAAATAAATAAATAAATAAAAAAAAGCTCTGCTTTTCGTTGCAGCTGTGATCCCAAAAAGCAACAACCTATCACAGCATTGTTGACATGGAGTTGACAGCCCATAATACACGTGCTGACAAAATCGAAACACACACAGTGACACGTTCAGCTGATAATTGTTATTTGCCCAAATGCTTCGCAAGTAACACAAATAATATATTTATTTGTAAAAAATAAATAAACATAGATGTGTGTGTGTGTATATATATATATATATAAATATATATATATATATGTATATATTTTATTTTTTTTTTAAGTATAATTTTCGACAATTTGCCTAGAGTCCGCAGGTAGTTTTGTCACGGTCCGGACCGCGGGCCACCTATTGAGGACCACTGATTTAGTTCAACAGGGCAGCGAATGCAGTCAGAGCATGAGTCTCAAACTGTAGCACAGCGCCCCCAGGTGGACATGTACGGTCACCTTCCCTGAGAGCCATGCAAAATTTCACCTCTATGTCGTTCAGGGAATGTGAACCGTCTTCAGTTGAATTCATTCACTTTGTGTTTGCTGCTGACTGAGACATTTTCTGCTGCTTTATGCACCACCTTGAACACTGCGCTCTGTGACTGCTTTCTGTCTTCGTAAAAACTAACATACTTACAGATGTAACTGAGACTGGGTCCCGATTCCTCAGCATACACTGAAGAAACAAGAAAACAGCAGAACCGTAAACATTCAAACACCAAAACCAGGCTATTAAATATTGCACCGCTTCCTTTACTAAGAACTTTATGTTAATAGAAATGTGGCGCTTACATCCATCTCTGGATTCAGGTTCTGGTTCTTCATCCAAATCTGGGAAGATCATCGTGGTCGTCTGACTGCTGGAGAACACCTGCGCCGTGCACACCACCTGTTTGCCGTTGACAGGGTGACCCGACAGAACGGCCGTGGTGTTGACGGTCACGCTCCCGTTGCTGTTGGCGACGCTCACGCTGCCGTTGGCCACCAGCTGCAGGTCTTTCTGCAGGACGTCAATGCTCACAGTGGGTGCAGGTCGACCTGTGGCCCAGCAGGAGACCACAGTGGAGTCACTTCCTCCAACACGGAGGACTGGTTCATGCAGCTCTGCTCGGGGAAAAAATGTTTAGGTGATTTCTGAGGTCAACATTGCACCACATGAGTTTTGTACTTTGTGGTTCGTCCTCAGTCTTACTAGGTTTCTGAACTCTCAATCTGACTCAGCCCCGAGAGCTTGATGCTTTATGCTCAACTTTGATAGTGGGGTGTTGTTCTCACCGTAGACCTGAAGGCAGGTTTGGCCAGTGAGAGCTCCCTCAGAGACGGTGTTAAACATGCATCTGTAGCAGCCTTTGTCTTCCTCCGTCAGGTTCTTCACAACGATGGAGGTTCTCTGCAGCGCTGCATCTGCAAACTCCACCTTCCTCTCCAGCTTGGGGTTCACTCTTTCTCCATATTTTTCAGTGTAAGATGCCAGGAAGGTGTTCTCAGCGTGGCGGAGCCTATGCCAGGTAATTTGGACGACATCTTTGGTTTGTGTCAGCCGACAGGTGAGACGAGCGTCGTCTCTCAGCGCTGCCGTTACAGTCTGCTGTGTCTCTATCAGGGCTGGCAGAGCTGCAGCAGGGGAGGAAACGCCACAGCCTCACTCAGTTTAAGGTACAAAATTTGCTTCCCACATATTAAAAAAAAGAAGATTAGATGAGATTAGATGCAGAGTCCTTGAGGAACCTTGACAACTGGACCCACTGATCCATCCCTCAACTTTCCTCTTCATCTTTCCGTTAACTTCTTTCATTTCCTCTTGGCAAAGGAGAGTCATTTTCAATTTATTCAAGAGCAGCACCTGGTGAGAATCTCCTTCAAAGATGTCAACAATGAGTTTTTGTGCTCAGTCCGGTGAGCGGCTGGAAGACTTATCTCATGTCTTTAGGACAGAGGTGGGTAATTATTTTTTGCAACGGGCCACATGACAAACCTAAATCGTGTCGGCGACGACGCAGGGGGCGGGGAATTTGCCAACGTTTAGTAGGTGGCCCGCGGGCCGTACTTTGCCCTGCTTTCGGACTTCAACCTTCAGCTTTATTTTTCCTATTTCAAATCCTCCCTCGGCATTGTTCAACGCTGTTTGTTGCCTGCTTGTACTATGTATATATATGTTAGCCCAGTTAGAAAACTGGGGCACTTCTCTGTTAACGAGTAACACGTTGCCTTATCAGGGACATTTTACATCTTCTAAACCTGCATGTTTGCGGCTTGGCTACTACTCCCATTTAAGTTGCAGCGCAAAACGACAGAAGTTGAAGTTGTTTTAATCAATTGTCGCAAACGCTCTTGGCAAACCTTGAACCTGTTTTGAACAGGATTCTGCTCTGACTTTAATCCACAGCTTTCTCACCTGTTACGCGCCACCCAAGGACGTGATCTAATTTAATCAGGATACCTGACATGGAGATTGTAAACTTGCAAACAATTCTGTAAACATGCCGCACATATCAGAAACGTCTTAATCACCCCTCCCCCCCCTCCCCTAAATTGCATTATCATAACAATTTCTGATAAGAAAAAGTTGGAAGTGGTGGTTACAGGACAGCAATACATCTAATGTGCTCGATGAAACAATATAAAACAACAACAACAACAACAACAACAACATAACAACAACAACAACAACAAAACGACACTCGAAAAGAACGGAACAAGTGATCGTTTGTCTCACCTTTCGGTAAAAATCCAAGCACACAGAGGAAATGTGCGACTGTCAGACGTGCCATCCCGCCAAAAATTGAATCAAATGGAAAACGAAAGTCAGTATACCGTTGGTATACAGTGTCATTTGTAAACCTGTGGGACACTAGGACCCAGAAGTTTGCTGCCTTAGTCTGAGTTGGAGTTGTCTGTAGTTTTATTGCGGCGAGGAGCTGATATTGTTTTTGTTTTGTTTTTTAAATGCCATGTATATATTTTTTTTATATGGAAGCAATGAACGAGTCTCACTAAATCTTTGTGTTTCCAGACTCGTCAGCGCAGTGCAAATAGCACAAAAACACTGTTTCCCCTCCAACATCTTTATCTCATGTTACTTTAAAAAATATTTATAATTACAATTGTCAACTATACTATTCACCTATTGTGATGCCTATTCAGTCTTATAATCATTGTGGTTTATTTTGAAGCCACAATGTGTGTGTGTGTGTGTGTGTGTGTGTGTGTGTGCAACAGGATAATTTATGTTTTAATAATAATTGTAGAAGAAGCTGGATATTATTTTGTATAATTTCACAAAATTTAGTTGTAACACCTGACAATTAAGCCTCCTTTGTTTAATGTGGAACATTTGTCTCCAAGCTGCAGTCCCCTATGGACACCTGTTGGGGGCACACACCCCCTATATAAGAGTTTTTCCCGCCTCACCTCTTCCCTTTTGTTCCGTGTACTCTGTGGGAGAGGTGAGCCACAGTGAGGTCTACTTTTAATTTCACAATTTGGTTGTCAATTAATTTGTGTAGGGGGCTCCACATATGTATCAGCAGTTGACGGAGGATTTTGTATTGCACTTTCTGTTGTCAGGTATTTACCAGAATAAACGGAGATAGCCTCCAGAGCTGAACACGGTGTGGGTCACTCAAATTCAACACAACGCAAACGACACGATTCAACCGGTTACATATATATGTATATACGTGTGTGTGTGTGTGTGTGTGTGTAAGTAATCAGACGTGCTGTGATCAAACAAAATGTACAATAAGAATGAAAGAATGATGAGTTGACAATGTACTCCTAATCTGTGAAGGGCACTCAGATTATTGGTAGTGGTACAAACCTGTAACTGGCTCCAGAGTTTTATAGGCTTGTAGCCTTTTTAATTTGCCCGTTGTGACAATTTAAGTGTTTGTTTTTTTTGTTGTTGTTGTTTTTGGTTTACAACAGCCTCTGTCCCGTCCTTTTCCTTTAGTGGAAACCCTGAGTAGGGCTTCGGCAAAAGAATAGCAAGGAGCCACATCCATATTTGGTTTCCTCCCCTTAAAGAGATAGGCATAGTCTTATCTCTACATCCATTTGATTACACCTATTCAAGGATGATTGTCGCTGTGCGGAAAAGGGCGGGCTAACCAAAGATATGATGAAAATGGCGGGAGGAAGAAAAAAAAAAAAACAGCTGCGAGAAAATGATGTGGGTTAATATCAAGAAGCAGGTTAAAACGAAAAAAAGTGATGCCAAACTAATAATTACCTATTACCTAACTAATTACTATGATCAATGAAACAATATTGATAGTTTTTCGTTTAAAGTTCGGGTGTAAAAACTGCTCGTGCCCGAGTTTTCGGTCAACTGTATTTTCTGGAACCTCATCAACAAATACAACAGTGACACTCAGTGGTAAATCAAGTGAACTTCAGCTTACATGAGGTTCATGATGTTACATTTTAAATCCTCACTCTGTCCAAAAAAAGACAAAGATGAAATACACACAAGACTGTCAAAAAGCTTCAATGACACTCAGCCGTTGCTGACCTCAGAGATGAACAGAACAGACAGTAGTGAGAATAATGCCAAAAAAAAAACAAGCTTTTTTTCTTTCTTTTTTTCAGCGAGAAGCAGAAATAACAAAATTTACAAGCGAGCTTACTGGAAGTGGAAGGAGGGCAGACAACTTCTCTCTGCAGCACATTAAATAACCACAACAGCTGGAGGATGCCAAGCAAACACAACACAGGGCAATAGTATAAGAGCATTGAAATACACAAAGTTGAACTTTGTGTTGAAAGTTAAAATTTGTCTTGAATTAAATGTCTGGTGCCAGACATTTAATTCAAGACAAATGAGAGGATGTAGAATTATGCATGGTACGGATTATTCTTATTAAAATGATTCTTGAATAGTGACATTCCAATAAAACTCTCAGCAGTCTTGTGCTTCACACGAGTTGATTAAGCAACAAAACACTGACGCCTCCCACACGCACCAAAATAACACAAGAACTATTTGCCTGGAGACAGTGGTGAGTCTTCATCATCCAGCGTGAATTTTACATTCAACAAAGTGCTGCTGTGTGAGGACACCACTGACTTCAGTAGAACAAATATTGAAGTTCCAGATGATTGTGGACTCGTAAAACAGGTTATGACAGTTGTGTAAGTCTCAGGTTTCTCATTTACGGAGAGAAAGTAATGCAAATTTATTTCAAAAACAAAATGAAAAAGGAAAAAAGATGATTAATAAAAATAAATAAATAACAATAAAAATCTTTCAAATGTAGCTGCCCTTAATATTTTCATGTTTTTCCCCACCCTCAGTCCCCAGGTTGAAGCTCCAGAAGTCCACACAAGTCGTCTAAACCATGAGGAGGCTCGTGTTTGGACATACCACAGACTCGAACCCTGACCCGAGGATGGTGTGATTGACCGTTGTTTCCCAGTCAAGGCGCTTCAGTCATCAGCTAAAACGCACAGTGAGTGGAAAAAGTCAATGCAGCAGAAACTGACCGACGTGTGTAAAACGCAGAAAACATTCACCTCTGTGGACGGTCGGGTTCTGCTTGCAGAAAATGCAGACGAGGACACGAGTGCAGGCGCCAGCCACAGTCAACACAATGACGGCAATCAAGTCTTTGAGAAAAGAGGAATAAAATTATCTGCAGGCTGAAAATCCAACTTAGACACTTAGCTTGGTCATTACTGGAATTTCTCTTTGGTCTCCATTAGTATTTCTCTTTTAATGTGAATAGAAATGTGACGCTTACATCCATCTCTGGGTTCAGGTTCTGGTTCCTCGTCCAAATCTGGGAAGATCAGCATCATCGTCGTCGTCTGACTGCTGGAGAACACCTGCGCCGTGCACACCACCTGTGTGCCGTTGACAGGGTGACCCGACAGAACGGCCGTGATGTTGACGGTCACGGTCCCGTTGCTGTTGGCGACGCTCACGCTTTCGTTGGCCACCAGCTGCAGGTCTTTCTGCAGGACGTCAATGCTCACAGTGGGTGCAGGTCGACCTGTGGCCCAGCAGGACACCACAGTGGAGTCACTTCCTCCAACACGGAGGACTGGTTCATGCAGCTCTGCTCGGGGAAAAAAGGGGAAATGTTTAGGTGATTTCTGAGGTCAACATTGCACCACATGAGTTTTGTACTTTGTGGTTCGTCCTCAGTCTTACTAGGTTTCTGAACTCTCAATCTGACTCAGCCCCGAGAGCTTGATGCTAAAAAATAGCACAACTTGGAGAGCTGTGTCTAAAATGCTTATGCCAAAAATTTTATTATGTTGCTATTCTTTTGTAATCACAAAAAAATGATTAGAAATATTTCATTACACATGAGGCTTAGAGAAGTTTAGGTGAACTCTGCTTAATAGAAATAAGGACATAAGAAATAAGTTATCTGTATCCAACCTTGTTAGTCATTGTTGATTATTATTGTGGGAAATGAACGCGATGAGTGTCTTCACATATACACGTATCATTAATAATAATGTAGAACTAAAGGATAACTGTTCTTTCAGAAGAGTGCAGCAAACTGGATGGCCTTTTTTTTATTTACCACGCAGCACCCAAGAAGAAGCTCTCAGGTTCAAGAAGGTTGGTGACCCCACACTTCACTTTTCCTCTCCATCGGGCCTTACCCCTGACTTTACAAGTCCACAAAGGCACAGTACTCAAAAGGTGTTGTTCTCACCGTAGACCTGAAGGCAGGTCTGTCCAGTGAGAGCTCCCTCAGAGACGGTGTTAAACATGCATCTGTAGCAGCCTTTGTCTTCCTCCGTCAGGTTCTTCACCACAATGGAGGTTCTCTGCAGCGCTGCATCCACGATCTCCACCTTCCCCTCCAGCTTCAGCTTGGGGTTCACTCTTTCTCCATATCTTTTAGTGTATGATGCCAGGAAGGTGTTCTCAGCGTGGCGGAGCTTCTCCCAGGTGATTTGGACGACATCTTTGGTTTGTGTCAGCCGACAGGTGAGACGAGCGTCGTCTCTCAGCGCTGCCGTCACAGTCTGCTGTGTCTCTATCAGGGCTGGCAGAGCTGCAGCAGGGGAGAACACACCAACACCACAGTGTTTTCTATGTCAGAAATATAATAAGTATTCATTATTATCAAGCATATGTTAACATTTTTATTCTTGCGCTTTTCAATTTCTGCTGAAAAGGGTATTTTTCAGATTACTTGTCATTTTTATCTCGCATCACAGTCAAGTGAATCATTCTAACGCTGCTTGGCTGTCGGAAGGTCATCTAATCAGGGGAATCGCTCCTGTCAATAGCCTCTGTGTTTACTTTAGAACATGACGCGTACCTGTTCCTGTTCGTCTTCTTTGTTTTCTTTAACTGCTTTAAACTGTTTTACTCGGCAGAATCTACCCCGCCGCCTAATAAAAGCTAGACTTTGGCAGACCGCAAACAGAATACGATGTTTAAGCTCGGTTTAAAACGATCCGAGCACACAGAGTGGCGGCGCTGCAGTTCGAGTTGTGAGAACAAAGGAACGGAAATAGCTGCCAGTTTGGAATCCATTCAACTCCATCCCTATCCATCAAAACGGAAACGAAAAACTGTTGGGGTTTTTTTTTTTCACTTCACCTGTGTTCGGGACTGCAAGGACACACAACAAGTGCAGAACCACGTTTTCCATCATCCTCGTTACAAACACGTCAGGTATTTTTTTTTCTCTCTCTCTCCCTCCGTTTCGTCCATCAACTGGAAGGTTTATTCTCCTGTAAAAAAAATAAATAAATAAAATTATTGAAAGTGTTGAGGAAAGACGGTTGGTGGAACAAGCCCTCCTTCCTTATCTTGTGTTTTTTCCGAACTGTCGGTTGGCTTGACCGCAGTAAATAATCCGGGGAGTGTCTCTCTACTTCCGCATAGTAATACCTGTTAAATATGATTTAACACTTATATATACGATAAATTAAAAAGTCGGTTGGTTCGGTTGATGCTGTAACCTGCAAAAAGAAAAGAAAAAGAAAAATATAGATGACAGTTGCATGGAAAACAGATTACATTGAACATCAACACTGAACACCGGCAGTGAATCTGATCTAAATGCTTTTTTATTATTATTATTATTATTATTATTATTATTATTATTGTATTTAATTTACAGCGATAGGGAGCGACATTGAAATAGGATGAGTTCTTTGTCCACCGACAGTTTCCTGGATGTTTACAGGGGACGGAAGGAGTGCCACTGTCGAATCAGGACGTCATCGTGACGTAAGCGACGTCTTTCAAGGAGGGGAAGCTCATTTTGAGTCTACATCATGAAATGCATTCGTTTACTTATAAGTAAATTCTACCCTCAATTCCTTTCAAGAGAACGATCTGTGCCCCTGTTGTACCAACTAGCCGTCTTTTCCGGGGTCTTGACCAGTGTCCTCTCAATGGCCAGCAAGGCGAGGCTGCTGAAACTGCCTTGGCCCATTGTGATGCGGGTTCAAGACTTGAGCTGCTTCAAACAGGAGAAGCTCCTCTCTAACACCTGCAGATGCAACTCCAATTGTTACCACTATAACACGTTTGTACAGCTGAGCTGCACTGTCCAACTCCATCGTAAGTGATGGCCGATCGAGGCTTCAATGACACAGTGCTCGAGTAGGTCATCTAGTGGTCAAAAAAAAAAAAACATGTTCATTGTTTCATAGGTTGTTTGGGATTTGATTCACCATGCATTCTTGTTGGACAACACTACATGGTTGTATGGTTCAATACTGACACAATAAAATAAAAATGAAAAATAAAGACTGTTTCTTATTTGGCACGACTGATTGTAGTAGACTATAGCTCTATACTTAGCCTGGCATTTTTGTGCAATGAATTATATTATATCCTAAAACAAGACTAAATAGCCCATAGTTTAAAAATATGTGTAATAGTAAGTGTTCAGTGGGTCAGATGTCAAATGTTGTCTATTTAAAACGTAGAATAGATGAGCTAAATAACACAACGCATTGATGGGAATCGAACTGTCGCCTCAGTCTTGCAAGTCCAAGTTTGTCATAATGTACCACAAACCCAAATCACTCCGTTTTTTTCATCTACGCTGTTTGAGTAGCATTAACGTCTACACACCGTGATTCCTCATTAACTCCCACCAATTTGCATGTTAACAGTGCTTATGTCAACTGTTTTAATTGATTTTAAATGGTATAGAATATTTAGTACTGAATGCAACACTGTCAAACCAAACCCCTGTCGATCAATTCCCCGATTGACTTCGAAAGCTCAACTCAGCTCTGAGTCGAGACAACCAAACCAGTGACAGGGTTTCGATACTTCATGAAGCAGTACACTGGTTCATACGTCATTAATCATGTGATTCTTTCTAGCCAAAACAGCACATCTGACTGTATCATGGAAGTATAGAAAAATAGGACTGTATAGGAACTTTCTGTTTGACTGCACTAGATGATTGTATGGTGTCCAGTGGATATAATAATAATAACAATGATGATAATGATGATGATAATAATAATAAGAAGAAGAAGGATGATGATGATGATGATGATGATGATGATGATGATGATGTGCTCTACAAATACAGACTGTATTTTTACATGAAACTGGTGGAAATACAATTTATATTATGGATTTTGACAAAGTATGTTTTGGAGTTCATTGAAAGAGGTTAATAGCAGCATGCGTGAAAATGGTGTGCTTGAAAACAGGGCAGAGGGTGTGTGTGTGTGTGTGTGTGTGCGTGTGTGTCTTTTCTCTATATATGTCTATATATAGTTACAGATATATACAGTTCTGTAACTGTAACTAACTTATCTATTTCTATCCATCTATCAAACTTACTACCTATGGATCTATCTACTACTAACTCTCAAAAAACTAACGACAACCAAGAGCTACAAAACCAACCTACTACTTGAAATTAGCGCCATTAAATAGGGATACCCCGTCCCTAAACACAATCGATTCACGTGACAAACCGAACCAACCAGGTGATTCGGTGATTTGACGTGCGGAAGCGCACGTGACCAAACCGCGTCTTGGCACAGTGTTTCGATACGTTTGCTTCACGAGCAACAGCGCATGTGTCGGAGCCTTGGGTGTCCGCGGACCATCACTAGCCCCATGTCTTTCAGAAACAGCGAGAAATCACACACCTGCAAGTCCTGGTTTGAATATAGGGCTTGTAGATCAGACCTCAGTCTCCCTGAATCAAAGCCATAACTTTTTTTTATTTTTTATTTTTAGGACACTCATATTATCTGCCATTATGCGCAGCTTGCTAGCAGCTAGCTCGCAGCTAGCTCACTAGCTGGAGCTACTGCGCGAGGCTCGTGTGACGTGTGACCGCCTGTGAGTGCTTTGTGAGCGGGGAGGGGCTCAGCAGCTCCCGCTGTGTAGGAAGTCAGAGTCTCCAAACACAAGCACCTACAGTCTACAGAAACACCCGAAATAGATGCTAGAATTGCTGCTATACGCTTTTGACAAAGCAAATCGCTAAGAGGATCAGCAGAGTCCCCGGATCAACTCAAAACAACGGAATGAAAAACTGAAAAACTGCTTCGGCGGGTGGTTATACTTCGCTCGTTTCACTGTCAATCAAAAAGCGATTCAGCCTCAAACAGATCATCCAATCATCATGCAGAAGCCGAGCCCACTGCTCCGTAGACCCCCCCGATGGGCGGGACAAAGCCCAGCATTTATCCAATGACCGTCGAGTTTCGCTGCAGCGGAACAACCCACTCCATGCTTCCCCGTGGAACTCAATCAATAGATGCTCAGCGTCTGCACCTGCACGGCCTGAGCACGGTGAAGCGGCGGAGATGAATAATGAGAAAGAAGTCGTGTCACTACCAGTAACCTGCGACAAGTAGCCGATTCTGAGCAAAAGATGACACAAGATCTGCCATCCACTGTATTGTCAGTCAGTCCGTCATTTGGAAAGCAGCAGCAGCAACAACAACAACAACAACAATCAATCAACAAAGTGTCTCTTACTGCGTTTCCATTGTTGAGGGAGGTTCCAGTGACGCACAGCAGGCTGACGTAGCAGCATTGTCACAAGTTGATGTCACTTCCTGTGGTCCTTCCTGACGCCCTGCACAGGCTGGACAAAGTGACGTGAGGAGAGAGACGTGCGTTTGCAAGTGAGATGCAGACGTGCTGAAACACATGGCCCGTCCAGGAATTGTAACAGAGCAGCCACAACAGTGAAAAGCATTCAAAGAGAGAGCGTGACGGAGGTGTGCACATTGCAGCGCCAGTCATTCAGGCAGAGACGAGAATAAACCACAAACAAAAAGTCAATTGTAACAGTTTTGTTTTTTTTATGTTGATGAATAAATAACATCCCATAGTAGAACACAGAGACCGCTACATGAATATATGTTGTAATTTAATAATTTCCGTGAGGCGGAACTGACAATAGAGTTCAATAAATTATACATTCAATTTGGAAAAAAAAGAAGAAAGAAAAAAAAAGACTTTTCACCTGTACATCTCATGAGACGACACACTGAACTCTCACAGTGCCACTGTCATTTTAAATCCTCCCAATTATACTACAAGTACTCTATGTCTCCTTTGAAGTCGGTCACCTGGTTTTTGTGTTCGCTCTAAAAGTAATAAATTATATATATATATATATTTATATTTATTTAGTCCATAGGAAGAAATAAAGTGCAAGACTTTCCTATGTGAAATTGAAATAAGGTGCATATTGTGCGAGGCTATCGGTTGGGGGTCTTGGACCACTGGTTTCAGCCAAAGTGGGTTCAATGTATCAGACGGGAAAAGGGATAGAAATTATATCTGTTTGAAGCTCTCAGAGCATTTCCAAAGTTCTATGTTGTTTGAACCTGCCAGAAAGTGAGAGAGCACAAGCACAAGGGTTCGAATTAACGTCGGCAGATCGTTACAGAAAAGGCTGACAGTTTTGCGTACGTGTCGTTCATCGTCTCACCATCTCTTTGCCGTTATTATTGCTACAGCCGCAGCCACAGTCACCAGGATCAGCGTGCACGCCATGAGTGGACCCACCAATGACCACGGCTTGTGTTCTGTGAAAAAAGTCCACATGGAGGTCCAGTGGATGAGCTTTCTTTGAAAGAGGGCGATGGGGAACTCTACTGGTGAATATCAGACAGACTATGTCCCTGCAGGGCTCTCCACACAAATCATGACAAATGAAATGGGATTCATATTGAAACTGAAGCCATGAGATTCTATCATGTGAGGCACTGCTTAGGTATGCGTGTGGGATGGGAGTGTTCATATCCTGTTCTTTGGTCTGTACGGGAACAGTAGTAGACAGCAGATGTGATCTATTTATTTTCTTGGTATCTGCAGAGATGGAGTGGTCTTTGGAAAAGTGGGTAAGCACTTAATTCATGCCCTTTTATAAGCAGCAAAGGATAAATGCCCCGGTGCGCATCAGAATGAGCCCAGACACAGTGCGTCCACGCTGGTAATAAACTCTTTTCTGGCCTTTAAATTTTTTATTTTAAAGATACAGTGACTTAAAAATCCCAAACAGAAAGATTTGTTAAGAACCGCGTTTCAAGTCGCAGTCGTCCTAGCAGCCGTTTTACAGGCATTTCTCTTTGTATTGCGGTCTATGGGAAAAATGCTTTTTGGACCGTATGGGGTTTTGGCTGCAGTACCTCGACTGACCACTGGAAAAGAGTTGTTGCGCTTTTCTACAGAACCAATAGGAGAAGACAGTAGACAGACAGCGCGAGTCGCAGCCAGATAAACAGCAGGCTCACACATACCCTCCTCTGGCGTCTTCTGCTCAAAGCTGAACAAGAATGTCACTCGCTCCCGCCTTTCTCCTGCCATCCCTCTGTTGGCCAGACAGTCCACGTGTCCACTCTGCCCTGGGGGCGCTCGGAGAGAGACGTTCTGACTGATGGTGAATGTGCCGTCGTCGTTGGTCGTCATCGTCGCCTCTCCCTGGCGGACAAGGAAGTGGTCGTCCGAGAAGGCCCAATTGATGGTCGGTGGGGGTCGGCCTGTCGTCGAGCAGCTGAACACCACCTCTTGTGTACCCTCGCGTTCGAGGCTGGATGTTTTCACCTCAGAGATGCCTTCATTGGGGGAGGGGGGGGGGGTTAGGAGAAGAACATTCAGAGGACTGCTGCTATAGTCACCAATTCACACCAAAAGCTTCTGCGACTCGAGAGCTATCTATCTGTCTATCTATCTATCTATCTGTCTGTCTGTCTGTCTGTCTGTCTGTCCATCTATCTATCTATCTATCTATCTATCTATCTATCTATCTAGTCTCAGATGGTCAGAAGGTACAATCATTTAGGCGGGAAGTCCGTGATTGGAAAACTAGTTGTTCTACGTGCTGCTGTATTTTACTGAGAAACAAACATCAGCGTGACGTATCAGCATCAACGCTGTCCAGTTTAACTGTCAAACAATAAAGCAGATTTCACTTTAAATATGACATTATAATGGTCAAAATGCATGTCTACTTTAAATACCTGCATTTTTTCTTTTTTTATTATTTTTTTTTTTTACACACAACGATACTTGAGACGGATGGGCCGAAGAGTTTTGTTCTTCCGTTGTTTTCTATGACTAGAGGCCAAACTGCCTGGGTTGTGGCGTCATCTTGCAATCCTGCCGTGAACCAACGAAGCCACCGCAGACGCTTTCAGTGTGAATCAGGGGGGCTCTCTGAGAGGAAGTCCAGGCAATCACCTTGAACTTCCAGGCAGCTCTGCTGTTGTTTGGAGCCACTGGGGAAGGCATTGAAGGAGCAAATGTAGCAGCTGTCGTCGTCCCACGTCACGTTCTTCAGGGTGATGGAGGACGAGCCGAGGGAGGCTTTGGTAAAGAACACTTTGTCTTGGAAGGGACTGTTCACCTGCTGGCCAAATTGCTTGCTGTATGTCGCCAAGTTTTGTATGGGGGCATCCTCTGAGAGCTTCTGCCACGTGACCTGTTGCACACCTGGGGAGGAACAGTCCAAAATGTGAATGAGGCCAATGACCTGCATTGACTTCTGATGATACTGTTGTGACATCATAAATGTCACTGTTTGGTAATTAGATTAAATAAGACTACCTGGTTTAACTTCCTTTATGTAGTAAAGCCTACTGTCATATATCCCTGTAATGTGCATGAATATAAATCTATTTATACTGATGTGTTTTAGCACTGGCTACTAAATAGGATACTAAAATACAGCAATAAAAAAAAGGTCACTACTGGAAAATAAACAAAGCGCACCTGTGCTGTCATCCACTGCGCAGGTGTAGTGAGCGTCTGTGCCATAGATCGCAGTGACGTCACCATGCCCTGTAATTTGCAGTTCTGCGGCTGAAAAATCAACAAAAGAAGATTTTTCTGAAATAGGGCGACCCCTGGTGGTTGGAGAGAATATCAACTGGCTATCCGTGGGAAAGGAGAATATGAGTGTGGCGCTACACTAAGTAGAAGGAAGTAATTGAATCATATGATCTTGAAAACACGATGATGATGATGATGATGATGATGATGATGATGATGATGGAAATATTTCACAATAATTGCAACATTTTACAGTATAACAAAAATTGATAATAAGTATTCATAAATATTTCAAGCAATAAAAAAATATCCATGTATGTCATAAACACTTTGCCCCTACACCGAGTATTGGAGAAGCAATCTATAGTGACATGCATAGTAAGCGGAGTTATCATTAAAAAATCCAAGTCGTTTCTTTCACCAGTGAAGTAAATTCGAACCAGCTGTTATCTTTCCAACTGCGCACACTTTCGTTCTCTGTTTCTTGTATTAAACGCGAAGATGTTGCGTCTCGGGTAATTTATCTCAACAACAACAACAACAACAACAACAACAACAACAACAACAACGACAACAACGACACGAGAAGAATACAGTAGAAATCAGCGACGACGAGTGTCATCAATAAATAACAATTGAATGTATCAAGACAGAGCCGTATGAGACTGATCGCAAGGTGACGGTGACGTCATGACAACTGTTGACGTCTGAATCGCCTTGAGCAGCGGGTTTAGAGGAGGCCATTCTGTCTTGTTGCTTATAGACACGACAGGTCTGTGAAGGTGCGATGGATTGAAAGGCTTCGACTCACGGGCAGGTTTCGACGCAGCGGCGACCAGCAGCAGCAGCGGCAGCAGCAACATCTCGAGGCTTTCACTTTAGACTGGAAGCTGGACTTTAAAAAGAAAATGAGAAACTGAAACCTTAACAAGGAGGGATTTCTTAGCTCGAGCGTCATTACTGGGACTCGCCCAGTCCCAGCGGTGGGAAAAGGATTTACATTCTGTTCTTTAATCAAAATTACGGAAGCGCATTACATTCACTGGATGAATGAATAAATAAATAAATAAATAAATAAAAATAGGCACCTTATCTAATTAGGAGAAAATAACTCGTAGTAACCAGGAAAGATCTCGTAATTATGAGATAAGGCTATCTAAATTATTATATAAGTACGAGATAAAATTAAACTTCTAAATTCGTCATCAGTGGTAAATGATGCCGCTATATCGCAGTGTGATGACGCTATCGCAGTTAAACACCGAACTTTATTTAGAATGAAAAATGGACTGACATCAGAGAATGTTCCAGAAAGATTCCTCTGAAACCGAGTACAGAGAAAAGCGATTCTATCTCGAATGATTCTGAAATGTACCGAAGTAACAAATAAAATTTGTGTCCCCCCCCCCCCCCCCCCCCCAATGAGTATTTCAGTACAATGTTTGATAAGCCGAGGGACACTAAAATAATTTTCCTCTAAATATCAGCCACTTTTATTTTGAAGTTCACAACAGCTGAGTTCAAATAGCTCCACTTCAGGCAACAACACCTTTACGAATTGATAATAAGTGAATTGCTTTGACCTGACCTGTATATTTAAAAAGATGCAAAAGTAACCAGCGAGTTTTTCTAATGTAAGGAGTAGAAAGTAAAGACATTTGAGTCCTGAAAAATCTACTCAACTACACCATAAAAGTATTTATACTTTGTTACTTCCCCACAAGTTAGCGCTGCCCTCTGAGGCATCTTGCGTCAACAACAACAGTGAGCTATAAACCAGAGTTTTTTGTTATGGGAGCCTGTAAACAGAGGTCTAAATATACAATTAGCTGCAGGCTGCTCCACTTGAATAATAATAATAATAATAATAATAATAATAATAATAATAATAATAATAATAATAATAATAATAATAAAGATGTTGTAAACAATATATGTATGTGACCAGGATGATACACAGTTTACGTTATTATTTCACAGTAAAATACTGTGTTGAAAATTGATTGTGAAATCACTATTTTGCTGCATTATTTCACAGTGAAATATTGTATTTACATTTCTTTTACAAACGGCAGACCCACTACCACAACAAATGACTGTAAAAAGTGCAAGGAAACAGGCAATTACCGTCTTTGTTTTTTACAGTTAAGCACCGTAAATAACAACAACATGCTGCTACGTGACAGTAATTTATTCTCATGAAAGCTGTTAAATGACAGTACATAGCTGTAGCTTTACCTATGATTTACTGTGAAATGTTTACAGTAAAGTGGCAATCAGAAAATCCCAAACAAGTCTTCAAAGTTCCTCTTTCTGCTTTCCTGTTTTGACAGAGCCGTTTTCCCACAGTGTCAGTCCCAGCTGCAGCTGCTGCGTGTTTACTTCTGGGAAACAACAACATCATGCTTCCTCATGTGACTTGCTGCCGCAAATTAAAAATATGTCTGTTTATTTACCAGCAGGTCCAACCACTGATCACCAGTTTTCTTCGAGGCCAATTGAAAACTCCATTTAAAAAGTCAGCTGTAAAATCCCTCAAAAAGTGGCGCAAACACACAAATAAATTCTAAAGCGACACTCATGCTCTCAAACAGAACAGAACATAAAACATCTTTTTAATCACATTTTTAAACGGGAAAGTGAATGATCTTTGTGCATTTTAAGTGGTTGTACGGTAATTTGGAACCTTTTCTAGCGGTCATACAGCTCATAGCAGCGTATCAGAGACTACACCACCGCGACTGATCTGACCTGAAACCCCACTGTTGTGTCAAGCTGACCTTTTAAAATTCTAAATAGGTGAATTTGTAAGTAAAAAAAAAAATTTCCATTTTCACAAGAGGAGGGGAAGTTCCTTCAGTGTGTAATTCCTCTGAAGAGTCGAGGAAAGAACCTCTGACCCGAGGTAACACCTCAGGTCAACAGCCATCAGGAAACAGATGGTGGACAGGCAGTGCGCACAATGCAGAGTTCTAAATATGAATAGTTGGAAATGTTATTGATTCAAATGTTACCAAAGCTACAGTGCGATACGCAACTCGCTTTAGCAACGTTTCCTAACAAGAAAACATTGGAGAGCTTTGACTCCACAGAACACAAGACAAATATTTACTCTGCTGCTATCGCCAAAGTCAAGCGAGGTCTTGATATGATAACCTGAGCCTGTCTTTCTGTCAGCTTATGTACAAAAACTGCCATCTGATGCTGGTTTTTGACACTGGGGAAAAAGCGAGCGATTAATTTCTGTTGATACATGTTCCCCTGTTATGCTGTTCTGATAATCATTCTTTTCTTGATTAACAAATGTGACACTATTCTTTGTAAAGGCGTGGCTTTAAACAGATGAGTCCTTTCCCTGAAATGTCCTTCTGCTGAGTCAACCACAAGTGGCTTCACGTGAGGTCTGAAAAGAGGACGCCCCTGTTGAATCGTGTGAACTGAAACTGAAGAGGTTCAAATGAATAAATAAATACATACATACATGAATAAATAAATAAAAACCTAAATAAAAATAAACACAAGTGCTTGGGAATTGAGTTGTTGAGTTGTGACACCCAAAATACTGCCATCTTGTGGCTCAGGAAGTTGCTGCACAATCAGACAGGTTTTAGGATGACGACGTTATGAGACGGGCGGTATATTTTTCCTTCTTTCTTTTCAGAATAATAATTAAAAAAAAATTTTTTTTAACAGATTGATTTCGTTGGTAATACAATGTCACATATAACCTCCCAGTGTAAAGATTTGGAAATAGCTCGGTGCTGGGATCACTTTCACTTCTGTCTATGTGAAACTGAAACTGGGGAGCTATAACTGGAACAGGTGTAACCTAGGTGTAATGGAAACGCAGCTAGTGACTCTACCAGGCTGCCTTCTGTCAAGCTGAACGTTTCTGCCATAGGAGATGCTTTCGGATTTGACATATTTTTATATGATGCAAATTGATTTTTTTTCATTTTTTTGCACGGCTGATGAGACAAATATTTCAAAAACAAATGAAAGAAATTTATGAAACCTGTATCTGTTTCATAGGAAAATCTCACAAAATATATCATGAATCCACTGGTGTGAATCTCAGGCCACCACAGCAGCTCATGATGTTTCATCCAGGACTAACCTGCACACACGTTTCTTTTTTCTTTTTTGCAAACAATGAAATTGACATCAGACTGCTGACCTTTGCTGACCTGGTTGCTCATCTTGCCGGGAGTGTTGCAGCTACCTGGCCCTGAGGTGGTCGGATGGCAGGGGGACCATTTTTTTTAACCATTGGCTTTTGTTTTAAATGAGGGGAAGGTGTTGGAGTTGTGCGACGGTGCCGCTGGTTCATCTGCAAATCAAGAGCATCATGGAGAAGTCAAGACACTTTCACTTCTGTTTTTTTCTTTGCTGCAAATCTCCTCAAGGGAGGGAAAAAAGAGAAGTGTACTACTACTCCTACTACTACCCCTACTAATGCTACTACTAGTAGTAGTAATAGCAGATTCAAAACATTCTGGAGTTAAATGGCTATAAAATCAGAACTGCTTCACCTTTCACATCGATGTTTACTGCCTATGGTGGTGGTGGTGGTGAGTTTCGAACCCCGAGCTCTTGGAGCCGCCGCCCTTCAAAAAGCCCGAGTGTGATAATAAAAAGAAGAGCGGCTCTCCGCACCGCTGGTCTTCCCTTCCGATCACGTTGAAGTTGTCTGTTTGATTTCCACACGCCGAGAACCCCTCCTCCTCCTTTCTCCTCCTCCTACTCTTCCTCCCCCTCCTCCTCACTCACACTTCCTTGCACGTGCATCTGCTAAGACAGACAGAGAAAGAGAGAAAAAACACACCACAGAATGAAGAAGACAGTCAGCTGCTCCCTTTCAGGTTGTGAGCACCTTTGCACAAATGTTGCGTCTCAAACAGAGTTGGTGCTGTGGTGCAGTGAGCAGAGACGTCGCCCCTCTGTGGTATTATAATCATAAAAAAAACCATGCGTCCATCCTGTCAGTGAACTGAGCAGAGTAGAGAAAGTCCGGCCGTAATTTCAGTTCGTCTTTTTTGCAGCACTTTTTAAAAAGTGTGTGTAAAAACACGTAGTGCTGCCGATTAGCGCCCTGTGATGTCACAGAGGCAAACCACCGCCGCCGCCTCCTACACATCCTGTCTTGAAGACAATTTTTCTTTCTCGAGATGTTTCCTTGAAAGCTCCTCTGCAGGCATCTCAACCATCATCAAAGTTTTTAGTTTAAAAATTGGATGCAAAGATAACATGAAAAACAAAAAGGAAACAAAGGGAATGGAAAGTATTGCATGACATCCAAAGGAAAAAACTTACTTGGTGTTCTAGTTACAGCTGCCTCTGAATTTGTTCTTGTTAACATAAAATCAATAGATATCAGTTGTATTTTTCCTCCTTATATTGTGTTTTTAAATACAATAAAATATGGAAATGAATGAACTATCGCTGAAGTCAAAGCACCTTTTTGTTGCTGTTTCAAAATGTGCCCATGTGTTTACGTTTCCAGAAAGCTGCCTTGTGTCATGTTCTGTGATTCCATTTGTTTAGTCTTTGTCAGCATCTTTAGTTTTACTTCCTGTTTTCATTTCCTAATGTCTTCTTCTGTCCAGGTTCCTGCCATGCTGTCAATAGTTTCACCTTAGTGTTCAGTTGCTTTCTGGTTTTTTCTTTGTTGCTATTGTTTTGTACTCGCCTTGTCTGTTAAGTCTCCCAGTTTGGTTTTTGTTAATTGTCAAAAATAAACCTCCCCCCCCCCCGCAAAACCTGAGTCGTCCGCATCTGGGTCCTGCCTCCACGCCCGTCCTGACAACTTGCAGATGCATCGGCCAACAACTTCCAAGCTTTTAGTCACTTCATTTCCCTAATAATGAATTTGCCTGAAAAATCTTCGAGATATAGTAATAATAGTAATCATGAGGAAAAAAAACAAATAGTTGGGCTCTAAATGAGACACCGACGAGAGGAATACCGAGGTATTAAGAGAGACCACTTGCAAAATGCTGCCATCTCGTGGAAAAGTGTTGAACTCTTTCTAGGCGACAGAAGCCACGGGGGAAAAGAAGCTCGCAAATCAATCAAACACCCCATCACGTGAGTTGTCTGCCTTTTTTTTTATTTTTATTTTATTTTATTTTTCTGACACACACCATTCCTGAAAGCAACTCTGGAACACTTTTGTTGTTTACCACTCTTTATTTTTTATCACAGACCAAAATTACATGTTTAAATTGATAAGAAAATGTACAATTCCAATGATTCCTATTGGCTGTATTTCTGTACTCAATCTTAGAAAATAATACATGTCAATAATTTAATAAAATGTAATGAATTAGGCTGTCTGAATCTGAGTGCCAGCTACCAATCTGGGGAGATAAATCCCAACCCTGTTTTCACTTTGGTTTGAATGTTTTCATATATGACGCAGTCCGGGGTGACGTCAGCATCCATTCCCACCGCCTTTGCTGCCGGGGCGATGCTGACTGATCTGGAGGTATTTTGGTACAGATCATCTGGCGGCGGGTGCAGGAAGGAGGTTATCTGTTGAACAAAAAAAGCACCACACGAAAAGACACCCTAAAAAACAAATACTTGATTTTTGTCGTCAAGCACCTTGGGTTGCATTTTTTTTGTATGAAAGGTGCCATACAAATAAAATTTGCTAGAGATGGTCTGGTGGTTTGACTTGCACTTACTGCTGACTTTGGATTTCTTCTCCTGAACATGAAATGAACAGAGACCTTAGTTGTAGTTTTATTCAGTACACTGTGTTTATATATGCAAGAAAATATGCAAATTAAAGGTCTAGTGTGTAAAATTGTGAAGGAAGCCCAATATTCAAGGAGACCTGCCTGACCATGATTACAGGCTAACTAGGAGCAAGACCCTTGCTCTATGATTATCTTCATCAATAGAAAATTCACAAATCAAACCAAATTTTACACACTGGACCTTTAATCACTCGTGTTGCATTATGTTTACTCACCTGATTCTTCTCTTCCAGCAGATAAATCCCAGAGTCCAAGTCACAACGACGACTGATGTCACACAGATCAAAAGGAGCCAAAAACTATTTTGCTCTCGTGTGAGAGCACTGATGTTGCCATCCCCATCACCTGGACATCAAGAATAGCACAGAAAAATTGATGCCAATTGCATAAAAATAAAGACACATGTACACAGCTGGTAGGAATGAAAAATGGAATGTAAAAAAGAAAAAGAAAAGGAGAATTTATATACCGATCACAGTGAGATTCAGATGCAGATGTTGAATTCCTGCTGCAAATGAGCACTGGCAGGTGTGGTCCCCAGAGTCCTCTGTAGTCAAGTTGCTCAGGTGCAGAGACACAGTGTGATTGTGTGTCTGCAGCGTGAACCTGGAGGTGCAGCTGCTCTTAAAGTCCCCATTATCTCTATAATGTAGATGACACTCCTCTCCGTGTTCTGTCTCTGCTCTGATCCAACACCAAACAAACACGATGGAGTCATCTGAGCACAGTGGAATCACCTCATCACTCCCGGCTCTCATCACAAGCTGCTGCTGCACTTCATCTGCAAACAACACATTTACAGTAACATTCAAAATGGGGGAATTTGTACAGCCGCAGTCATGAAAGCACAAACACAGTTGAGGCGGCATAAGTTTTCAATAGTTCTGTTTTTTTTCCATACTTTACCTTTTTGGCTAAATGCCAAAGTTAACGTGAGGAGCAGAAGCAGAGAGCGTCCTCGTCGAGCCATTCTGGTAAGTACATCTCAGCTTTGATGGAAACTTGTGGTTATGGTGCAGGGGGTGGTGGCTGTCTGAGCCAAGAGCATCACATTAAGCTTTGAAAGGAAGTCACGTAACACCAGCCCATTGTCTCGTCAGTGGCTACTTCAGTGCGTGTTCAGAAAAAACAAAACAAAAGTGTTGCTACACCGAGCACTGTGACCTTATGAGGATGCTGAGAAACTGAGACAGAGCAGGAAGTTTGACACGCAGACAGTCTTGGTGTTGGTGACGCTGAACTGCTTCTACAAAGATGAAATTAAACAGTGTCTCACACTTGGTGGAACGGACAAAAGCAACACAAATCAACCTGCTGATGCTGTCAGTCTATTAAATAAAATAAAAAAAATCTAATGAAGAACAAGCCTTGGTTGAAAGTGGGACACAAAGTGCCATTAAACTTCTTCATAACATACATTTTTAAGAAGATCTTTAAATGGGTGGAGACACTTAGGACCTGAGGTGGCATTAAGTTCACACAGGAAGCTGCGGGGCCACTAAACACAAAGCAAGTTGTATTTCACTTTTACAGCAAAAGTGTCAGAAGCAGCAGTCAGTGGTGCGCCGTCTGTCGGGTGAAATCCAACAGGTCATTCATTCTCTCATCCATTCTTCTGCATACAAGCACTGCAGAGCACTCCTCCGAACCTTTGGTGACTTTTTCGCCAGACAAACAGCAGAAGAACTCCAGCTATCAATATAATTAATGAGCGTGCAGAAATTCCAATTCCAAGGACAAGCGGCCCAGCAGGCAGGGAATCAATGAATACTGGATCACCTGTCCGGAAGAGACGGTGTCAGTAAACATGTGAGATAGAACCTTTAATAATACATATGACCCATGAAGTTCTAGAGCAGCTCTTAATATCGAATAATAACAAAAACATGGGGTAAACACGAGAACTTTAAAGGGAATGAATGCAGGAAATGTATTTACCAATCACAGTGAGATTCAGATGCAGCTGTTGAACTACGACAGCAAATGAGCACTGGCAGGTGTGGGTCCCAGAGTCCTCTGTAGTCAAGTTGCTCAGGTGCAGAGACACAGTGTGATTGTGTGTCTGCAGCGTGAACCTGGAGGTGCAGCTGCTCTCAAAGTCCCCATTATCTGTGTAATGTAGACGACACTCCTCTCCGTGTTCTGTCTCTGCTCTGATCCAACACCAGGCCAACAAGAATGTGTCATTTGGGCACAATGAAATCACCTCGTCACTCCCAGCTCTCATCACAAGCTGCTGCTGCACTTCACCTGCAAACAACACATTTAATATTCAAAATTTAGAAGTCTGCCCAGCTGCAGTTTTTCAGATTGAAAAAAAGTTACTTCTATACTTTACCGTTTTGGCTAAGAGCCAAAGTGAGTGTGAGCAGCAGAAACAGTGAAAGTTCCCATCGAGTCATACTGGGGACATCATCTGAGCTTCAATGGAAACTGGTGGTGGTTAATAGTGCAGGACGGGGAGGGAGAGGGTGTGAGAGCATCTCACGCAGCTACGGAAGTCACGAAGTATCAGCTCATATTCTGGACAGCAGCTCACAGTGTGATTTACATGCACATAATTGGGCTGGTGAGAGAAACCACATCCTGGAGCTGCTGCAGAAACATTAAACAGACTCACTAACAGTCACAGTGCACATCACGACATTCAAAAGTCCCATTCCTTCTCTACTTTAGACCCAAACTTCTTCAGCATCAGAGGCTCTAATGGTGCTGCCTTGCATTATTGCGAGAGTACCCTTAATTCAACACGTTTTTTTAAATGTCGATTTAGTGCCATCTAGTGGTGTGAAAAGTCAGTGATCCGTCTGCATAAAAAGCGGTATCTGCAACATATAACGGTTTAATGTTATTTTTCCAAATGGATCAAATATCATCTACTCCCTCATCAAGAGACAAAGTTGCTTTGTTTTTAAGAGTTGACATCACTTGAAGTGCAGAAAATGACTGAACAACACAAACAAATGTGGTTGAAAGAAGAGGAAACAAAACAGCCAACGTCAAGGCGCAAGAAGGTACCTTTGTTCTTGGGTGTGTGGGTGTGTGCACGTGAGAGAGAGACAGAGAGAGAGAGAGAGAGAGAGAGAGAGAGAGAGAGAGAGTGCATGTGTGTGGCACACCACGAAACCATTGCCTCGATGATGAGACTGAGCCTTTGCAAAAGAACTCTACTTGAAGCGGTTTTCAGAAAAAGGCGTCCATGAATGTGCTTGAGTTCCGGTCAAACTATGTTGTATCACACACACGTCACTTGTCCCACTTTAAACGTTTTCATAAATGGCAGAGCCCGAGTCTGTCTCTGATCCGGCAGCGGCCCTGTCAGCCAGCGTGATGGTGCCGCCAAACACGAGCTGGTAGTCGTGTCTGTCAGGGCTCTGAATCTCTGAGTAGACATGGTCCGCAGCCTGCAGGAGAACAGAGGGAATATCAAGATTACAATTCTATTGACTTCATGACGACGATGATGATGATGATGATGATGATGATGATGTTAGAGCCCCACCTGGGCGCAGGAAGTTTCACATGCAGACGGTGTTGGTGTCAGCGACGCTGAGGTGCTTCTAAAAAGATGAAATCAAACAGCGTCTCACAACTAAATGCAACGCACACAACTACTTTTGAGGTTGTAAAGTTTCAAGATAACAACAACAACAACAACAACAACAACAAAACATTGCGGTCACTGTCAAAAACGTCTTTGCAGCGCAGGGACTCACCTGCGGCCCTTTTTGATGCAGCAGACGATGCTGAGAAACACCGTTGCCACGGTGATGGTCGTGGCCACGCCCATCAGAATCAGCTGCAAACCTGTCAGACTCGGCGCCACCTCGCCGTCGTCCTCGCCGGCCGGGCCGTCGTCCTCGCCGGCCGGGCCGTCGTCCTCGCCGGCCGGGCCGTCGTCTGCAAGAATCGAGTGCGTGAAAGGAAAGTGACACCTGTGAAATTGCCAAACTAATAATAGAAAAACAAAATCCCCGTGAAAGACAGGCCAGGGCGTGGTTGAACACCTTGCTTCTCCCTGCCTTCGCACAACTGACGGACTTTTGCACATCCTGCTCTGGTGTGTACATTTTGCTGTATATAGGTTCAGTTTATTTTTTTGTATTGTTTTAGTGCTGCAACACGTAGTTTCCCAACTTGGGATCAATAAATTACATATATTCTATTGTGTTCTGTTCCATAAACACACACAATGTGCACTTGATTTAACTTCCTCATGAATAGAATAGAATATGTTCCTTTATTTCAGACCCAAGAGATCCATATCACAATTAAAAAAAAAGAAAAAAAGGGGAGACAGAGAGAAAAAAAACATATATAAGCACAAAAAAACCCACAAGAAAAAAATAAATAAAATAAATAAAATTGAATGGAATAGAATAGAACGCCTTTATTGATTCCACATTGGGGAAATGTGCATAACTACAGTAACAAAAAAGCAGTGCAAAGACAAAGGGGAAATTATTCATTAATAATAAATGATAAAATAAAAATGAAATGAATAATATTTCCAGAATGAAAATAATCCAACTGGTTATGACATGTAAACATCTTGGTATAAACAGTTGGATTATTTACAATAATCTCCATATCATATCTAATCTAATCATGCTGACATATAAACAAGTGTTTTATTGACATTATTGACATCACCTGTGAAGTGGAAGATAGACTTTAAAGTGGCAGAAGCAGCAGGGAGGACAGAGGTGATGGAGGAGATATTCACCTGTGACAGTGATGTTTAGGTTCAGGTGAAACTGGTCGGCACCCACACACCTGCACTGGTAGAGGCCGCTGTCGGCCGGGGTCAAGGCGGTGAGGTGAAGGAACACCGTCTGGTTCCGTCGGAGCAGCGAGAACCTGGGCTCGCAGGACTGCTGGATGTCCCTGTGTCGGATCAGGCAGTCTCCTCCTCCCCCCCGCACCCTCCCCGTCCTCACCTTACAGGCCACCAGCCAAATGTTCTTGCCCTCGACGTCACTGCAAATGGGTGAGAGGTCCGACCCGCGGCGTACCACCCTCCGTTGGGACAGAGCGGGGGCAGTGGAGTTACTCCACCCTGCGCCTCTCAACTCGGAGCACAAACACAGTTTGAAGAGGACGAGCCCGAGTCTCCAGAAACCCATGAGGGCACCGAGGAGCTGCGGCTTTGCTGCTCAATCTCCAGATTAGAAGTATTCGACACCACTCGCTCCAACCGTGAGGGGCGGAGGAGGCGACAGCGAGAGCACGGCTGACTTGAAACCAATACTGCGGAAAACCAAAGGGCCATCACTTCCTGCATGCTCAGAGTTAGTGTGTGAGGGTGAACCAGGTTGTCTCAGTGCGACCACAAGGGGCCTGAACACCCTTAGTGTGAATCTAGGTCAATAATGACATGCTCTACTTAAATAACAAGGAAGTAAATAAATAAAAACCCAAAATAGTAATAGTAACAATAATAGTGGTGTAAATGAATTATTGACAATAATTCTAGATGTTAAGCTTAATATATATATGTATTTGCATACACTGTATATACATATATATATATGTATATATATATATATATATATATATATATATATATATATATATATATATATATATATGTTAGCAATAATGTTGCTGGGAGTCTGAACTGAAACTGCAGCAGCTTGAGATGGTTTGTGTTTGTTGGAGAATGTGCACACGCACGCACGTATGCACACACAAACAAGCAGCAAGGAGTTTTATATTAAATTTACTAGCTCGTGTTGTTGTCATATTTAGCCCTCTGTTTGCAGTTTCACACCAGAAAACATATTGGAATAGAGTTTTTCCAAACAGTCAGTGTTAATAATTTTTAACTGGAGTTGTCTTTTGTTTAGATTTGTCTTTGGTTGTTGGTTTTGTTGTTTTCTGTTTTGTTGTTTTCTGCTTTCTCTTATCTAATTGTATATACTTAATTTAGTTCACCAGCTTGTATGTTTATTTAAGTTGGGGGTAGGTACATATAAGTTTTTTACTTCTTCCTCCCCTTTTTCGAGCATGACCAATATTATTTTGATGTATATTTCACTGATGTTTGATTGCTTATTCTATTATTTTTTGTTTATATGTTTTTCTTTAAGTTTTCTTTCATATGTTTTGGGTTTTCTATCCCTTTTATTTTCTTATTACTTTTCATGTTCGAAATAAATAAACAAATCAAATCAAAATAAAATCAAATAACTGAATTTCGCGCACGTACCTATTTTAAATACTTGTTTTTTTAATCAAATCAATTTAAATCAACTCCAGTGGAGCTGCTAATTATCCGTTATGCAGAAACAGTGTGTTTAGCCCTCTGTTTACAGCCTGTTGCCATAGCTGACAAAGGGGCCGAAAATATGGCAGCCACAGAGGGCCGGAGCTGTGCACTAGCTGTGTCCTTTATGACATCACAAAGGGTCGCGTTCAGCTTCGACAGACCTCGCATCGACACACATTTGCATAGAAAATGAAAGTCGATAAAGACCGAAAGCTCCTGCATCCTATTTCTGGCCCTCTGGTGCTCTTCGTCTCGCTGAGTTTGAGTCTCGCAGCTTCGAGGCGCATAAATGGTGAAAGACGACCTGCGGCGCCCAAGTCTGATGGAAACTGGGTTTCAACCTCTCGCTGAGTGCTTGTCTGTGCTCGTCTCTTGCTCTTACCTGCCATAAGACAGGCTCAAGTGCCACACACATTAAAGGGTCTGTTCATGTGAATCTCCTTCACGCATTGGAAGGTGAGAAGGTTTTGCAGCAGCGAGGACGTGGTGATGGGGGTCTTAGGTGTGGGTAAGAGCACGGATGGAAAGTATGCACAGGAAGCTGTGGGGCATAACATGACAGACGTGACAAAAGAAAAATACACCATTTATTTTGCAGCACAGCACATTTTAGCGGCCTTTGTACAGACGATATGTACAACTGTTTGAAGCCAAGGGCGTTACATGGAATAAATCTCGTTCTCTTTCTGGAAGGAGGTGAAGCTCGGGTCTGCGTTTCGCATTTCCTGAAAAAAAAAGAGGAAGAAGTTAAAGCAGCCGCAACTTAGTCGACTTTTACATTAGAAAATTCAAAAGCAGCAGTCAGTGGTGCAGTACCAGGTCCATGTAATAACACTGTCGCTCACGCCGCCGTCTGTTGGGTGAAAAATCAACAGGTCATTCATTCTCTCATCCATTCTTCTGCATATAAAGATTGCAGAGCACTCTTCCGTACCTTTGGTGACTTTTTAGCCCGACAAACAGTAGAAGAACTCCAGCTATCAGTATGATCATTAATGAGCATGCAGCAATTCCAATTCCAAGGACAAGCGGCCCAGCAGGCAGGGAAACACTGGGAACTGGATCACCTGTCCGGAGGAGAGGGTGTCAGTAAACACTTTAGATAGAACTTTTTACTAATGCATGTGACTTTAAGTTCTAGAGCAGCTCTTAATATTTAGTCATGTCAATGAAAAACTCCCAATGAAAACATGAGGTGAACACATGTAAATTTTAAAGGCAATAAATGCAGGAAAAGGATCATGTATTTACCGATCACAGTGAGATTCAGATGTAGATGTTGAATTCCTGCAGCAAATGAGCACTGGCAGGTGTGGTCCCCAGAGTCCTCTGGAGTCAAGTTGCTCAGGTGCAGAGACACAGTGTGATTGTGTGTCTGCAGCGTGAACCTGGAGGTGCAGCTGCTCTTAAAGTCCCCATTATCTGTGTAATGTAGACGACACTCCTCTCTGTGTTCCGTCTCTGCTCTGATCGAACACCAAATAAACACGATGGAGTCATCTGAGCACAGTGGAATCACCTCATCACTCCCGGCTCTCATCACAAGCTGCTGCTGCACTTCATCTGCAAACACATTTAATATTCACAATCAAGAGGTCTGTCCAGCTGCAGTTTTTCAGATAGAAAAAAGTAATATCTATACTCTACCTTCTTGGCTCAGAGCCAAAGTTAGTGTGAGAAGCAGAGGCAGTGAAAATTTCCATGTCGCCATTCAGATCAAAGCATGTGAGCAACAGAGAACCTGCTGCTGCTGCTGCTGCTGCTGCTGCTGCTGCTGCTGCTGCTGCTGCTGCTGCAGTGGTGACTGGCTCAGAGGGGACAAGAGCTCAAACACCTCGAAACCAGGTTCTCGTGACGTGCAGCAGCCGTACTATTCTAATGAGGAAGTGCTGCAACAGTAATTTCTGCTTCCATTTTTAGGGGTCAGCCGAAACGTTTTCGCATCGTGAGGCGACCGCCATCACCTCAAAACCAGTGATTGGCTTGCTGTTGGCTTGCTGTTGGCTTGCTGTATGCTTGCCTCCTGTGTGACAATGCAGATGCATATAATGCAAATGCAAAGTGGCGCAAATAACGAAACAAACACAAGGATGGAAAGTGAATGAACCAGGGCAGTTGCACGTAACGCACCAATTAAGTGGGAACCAGATGCTGTGATATTGAGGTCAGATGGGAAAAGTGTATGTACTGTATGTACTGTATATTTACCATGCTGAGACACATCGTGCATCTTTACAGATGCTGTATGCACAAAATGTCAACACCACCATGCATGATAGTAGGAGCAGGAACAAAAGCGGTGATGCTTTGTGTTGTGGTTTTCACCTCCACCAGTTTGTTACATAAATGACACTGAGTGTGTTGTCTGATGTCACATTTGTCATCATATAGGAAATCATTTGCTTTTACTGGACTTCATAACAAATGATTGTAATTTATGAATTTACCAAATTGCACAGCTCAGCCTGTGTAGCTGCTTGACAAAACACAGCATGCACTGTAACAGAAGTTATCTGCTTTGTTAAAATGCAAAATGCAAACACACTCCCTCGGAAAAGCATTCTCTGATATTTGAGGCAAAATGATTCTTGAAAAATTGGTACATTCTGGAAATGTCTTAGTTGAGTTCAAGATTGATTGTGTGCAGTGGACACAACACACGGTGGAGGGATGAGTGAGTGCGTCTTTGAAATGGCACATCTGTCTTTTTGCATTTTGTCTGAGAGCTTTGAAGCCTGGAGCCAAAGCATGACCCAGATATACAAACGCGTCTCCCGGCACTCAAACATTCTGCTTCACACCCACTTACTATATAGATCACAGCCTAATCCTCACTGGCTTTGCATCTGGGCATTTCTCCAAAATCGATAACTAAAACCAAGCAAGCAATTATCTGAGTGGAGAGTCACAAAATGATAACCCAAATCATAACGCCAAACAATAAACATCTTTGTCCCTGACATGGGTCAGCCTCGGCACATTCAAGCTTTGAGATGCCGTTATTATAATCCATAGGTTCTGAATGTAGGTTATCCTGACAAGCTGGCACTACAACAATCTGATTTATTGAAATTTGATTACGGTAGCAAAATTATATATATATATATATATATATATACACACACACACACACACACACACACACACACACATGCGGCTTTTCGCTAATCGAAATCAAAACGTCAGCGCTGACAATTATGCATGTACTTATATACTACCTACAATAAGGCCACGCGGTGGCGCCACGGCGTTGTCTTCTCTCACGTCGACTCAAAGCATGCTGGGAAAATCCCTGCATGTGGTAACACAACTTCAACGCAACTCAGCTGTTTATCTGTGCCATAAGTCAAGTCACGGTTTTTGTGACAAAGTTCTTCGTTCATCTTCCGCCATCTCTTAAGTTATATATTTATTAAACGTTATGACGTTTATTTATATAGCGGACCAATTTAGCATAAGCGCAAAGTTTCACTCCGGTATTCTATGCTGTAACACGCGCTGTTCAACATACTTCCTGTTCGCTGTTCGCTAACGTTGAGATCACCGTTTCGTTTCAGATTTGTCTTTTTATGTGTCGATTAACAGCGACAGCAGAAAAGTGAGCAGGCAGCATGGTAAGTGTGGCATGTTCATATTTATTGTTACGTCTACTCACGACCGTCATTAAAGGTTGACAAAACCGGAAGTTAAGCGCATTAAGTGAAGAAGCGGCTGCAGCATTAAGACATGCGGGCAAAATTACATTACATTAAATGAAATCTATTATTATTATTATTATTATTATTGTTATTATTATTATTATTATTATTATTATTATTATTATTATTATTATTATTATTATTACATTGAGTAAACGTGTATATTGGTGTATTGGTTTCCAAGCAGCGACTGTGTGTACACACATTATTTACATACTGATCTTACATCTTGCCTTTAGCAGGAAGAGTTGAGCAGCGTGATGTCGTGGTTTTCCAGCCCTGTCTACAGCCGCTACTGGCAGCACTACCAGCAGGCCATGGCCTGGTACTGGAGGCACAGGCGTGCCTACTGCAGGGCCCTGGAGGCAGCCTATGGCCCTGGCTACTGCCAGGTGCAGCGTCCCAGCAGCAGCTTCCAGCGATACGCTGATTGGCATGGAGGAGAGGGTGAAATCCAGGAGGAGGAGAAGGAGGAGAGCTCGGACAGTGAGATTGAGTGTGACGTCAGCAACATGGAAATCAGCGAGGAACTACGGCAGTACTTTGCCCAGACGGAGAAACACAGAGAGGAGCTGAGTAAGTGTCCACTCCAAAGAGCCCGTAGAAAACATTTGAAGGGACGGACACTACTTGGTAGATGACCTTCACCAGCTGATAATGATTTAGGTGGGAGCTTTTCAAGACGGCTCGTTCACTATAACTTGCTTTTCTGTTTGTCCAACCTCACAGAAAAGCAGCAGCAGATAGAGGCCGAGCAGCATGAAAGCTACGTCCCTGCCGACCGAGACCTGCGCGGCGTCTCCTGGCGAGGCAGCACGGTGCCCCCGAACGAGCGTCCCGGCGAGAGGCGCGGCGCTGAGATGAAGAAACTCTATGGCGAGGACGCAGCCAAGATTCAGGCCATGGAGGCAGCCATGCAGCTGACGTTTGACAGGAACTGTGACCTCAAGCAGCCCAAGTACTGGCCAGTCATCCCACTGAAACTCTAGGAAGCAGTTGATGGGCAGCCAGCTGCTGACGGTGCAGCCAGTGAGATGAACCCAAGCGGCAGAAATCATACGAGTGTTTGCAAATCCCGGACGTGCATGTTGCTGGGGGGAAAAATACGTCTTTTTTTCTAAGTCAGCGTTAAGCAACGTCCTACTTTTTGGTTCAGAGTGTGAACCCTGCAGTAATGCTGCTGCAGGTTATGTAAATGTACCTGAATGAATGTAGATGAGTGGAGTGCATTTTAACATAAGTTTTCTATACAATAAAGAGTTTTATTTTTTGGATTAACTACTGTCAGTTCTGGCATTTGTTCCCCTCAATGTGGAATTTGTATTTCATGAAAAGACCCTTAATAAGCATTGGGGCATTTCATTCATGTCCATCAATTCAGACGCAGACAAAGAACATTTCTCAAAAGCATATAACCCTTCAGCAGGCGAGGGGGATCATCATCAGATAATGGTATCTTTATAAAAGTGCAAACATTTATCTGGAAAATATTACAGTTTCGAAATAAGTTCTCAGAATATTTGTATTTGATAGAGATGCCTACTACTACTAGATGTTCTCTACGTGTGTTATCATCGTCACTGACTTGAGAAGCTCAGGAGCTCCCGACTGGAGGAAAGTCGGACTTCTCTTTCATCCGTGGTGAACAGCAAGCTGCACCATTACCACATGTCTGATGTCTATTCTAAAATGTACAAAGACAGAACATGAAAGCACATTGCAACATATCCAAAACCAGCAACGCAATTAAAATCGCCCATAATTCCCCACAGCCTGAATTCAGCTGCTGTCATTGGTGAGAGAAATATCATGTTTAATCATGAAGTAGCCAGTTAGTTTGTTCCCTTCAGATTTATATCACAAATAATCTCTCTTCCATGAAGGATTCCTTGTTGAGATACTGACTTGGAAGTGTCTTCTATGTTACCTTTAAAAATAACAAAACTATATTCCAATATTATAAAAAAAAAAAAAACATAGAGAAAAGCCTGAATGCAAGCACGTGTGCGTAACGAAATGTAACATGTAACAAAATCTATTACATTTTGATGAATGAATTGAATTTTGATTGAATGTTTTGATCGAGAATTGAAAAATTGCAATTGGGAATTGCATACGAAGTGTTTCAACGTATAAATGTTTATTAATCCCACATACAGACGCGCAATTAAATGAATTACGGGGCTGCCGCCCATCTGGAGCGCCGATAAGAACACTTGGATTGCGGATTAACGCGAGTGTGATCCATCTGGAGCCGCGGCCGTGACGTCACCGCTCACCCTCCAACACACCCTCGATCGGACCCGCCCCCTCCCCCCGCACCGACGCCAACACGGGACGCGTCCCGTTGTTTACATGCTGCGTCCCATTCCAAACAACCTGTGGACCTGAGCGACATCTGCGGGGCTTCAGTGTCAGGGACGGATTCGGCTGCTGAAATGGGTAGGTGCTAATGCGTCACCGTGATTATCATTACGATCATCATGAGAGTTTGCGGTGATTTTCTTTGTTTTGGCATAATTGCGCTCGGACGCTGGAGTGAAGCCGCGGCGGGAAGGCAAAAGTGTGGCTGCAACTTTCGACCGTCCCGGCTCGTTCTGACCACGCGGTTCCGCTGCACAGTTGCGCCACTCGTGCGGGGTTTGCGCCGCGCAAGCACGAGCACCTGGAGAACTTTTGAGTGTGTTCGCGAGCGGGAGCCTCGTGTGATGTTGTGTGGTGCGGAAAAAAGTCATTTACTAATGAAAGAATTGTGCAACAACGGTGGAGTCGTGGTGTGGTTTCAGTCTCAGAGTCTGGTTCTGACTTTATGGCTGCACATGAAGTCTCATGCATTGCGTTTTAATTCCCGAACTTGGTTTCCTTCAAGAAAAAACTGAACAGATTATAGAAGTAAATCTCCCACTGTGGGAGAAAAAGAAAAGAAGGAATTTACTGCTGAAGAAACTCTTCAAAAATCTTTTGCGTGAAAGCCCAGGCTGCAAACAGATGGCTAAACATGCTGGTTTTTTCAGACCCTGGTAGAAGATTTTTGGGCAATTCACTACGCAAGGCTGCTCCCCTGGAGTCCAGAAAAGCAAGCAAAGATCTTAATATGGGTATTGTTGTACGACAAGGTAACTTGTAATTCTAATGCTTTGCACTGAAAATAGATCCAGAAAAAGAAGACGCCGGATCTGTCCTACACTGATCCAGTCATTCGGAACATTTCCAAGCAAACGTCGGGGTTAAAGTGTGCCCGACTCGCAGCTCAGCCTGAGCGCTCGCCTCGCTCACTCTCCCCGAGCCAGCGCCTCATGTGAGAGTTGATTGGATTAGGAGGAAGTGATCCGCTGACTCGCTCTGGATTATACGGGATGGACCAGGTTGGGACACGGAAAGTAAAAGCGGCCGATGATGCACAAAGTGGCACGTTTACTATTCTGGGGAACTGCCTGCCTGCCTGCCTGCCTGCCTCCGCTGACCTGAAAGCAGCAGCAGCAGCAGCAGTCAGGCTTCCACTGGGACTCGGTCTTACTTCTCCCCCAACTCCTGCTTCTCTTTGTCTCCGGCGCTCAACATCTGCTTCCCATAAAAGCCGGCGCGGCCTGTTGAGCGCCTTCGGGCCGCTGAGAGAGTGGAGAACAGACAGGATGTAGCCCAGTGACATGATTCAGTGCGACGGGGAAAAGGGGAGCCGCCGCCGCCGTCGTAAACTTCTCCTCTTCCCCTGCACGCTCCTTCCTTCCTCACAACTCCCCACAAACACCCAGCTACTTTAGTCTGATCATCATCATCATCATCATCATCATCATCGCCATCATCGTCTCTTTCATCTGTTCCTCTCATCATCTCATTGTCTCTTCATCGTTATTCCTTTCCGTCCTTCTGCCCGCTCTTGCTTCTTCTCCTCCTCCCGTTCAGCCCCATCCATTTAATTCGCTCTCTGTGTTCTCTTTCTATTTTTCAACGCCCAGCGCTGAATCTCGTACCCCGCCTCCACCCCCATCCGCATCCTCCCCTGTGGATTTGCGGCCGCGCCGATTTCACAGAGTGGATCCCGAACGCGGCAGCCGTCACGCAGGCTGACTTCAAAAAGGCAGCAGATTCCGTGGGATTGCTTTTTTTCCTTCTCCTTTCTTTTTTCAATTCCGAGGGAATAAATGATCACTCAGTCAGAGGGAAAAGTGGAACAATCCTCTCGCCTGATTAGAACGGCGTCGCAGCAACAGTGTCCCCGGCAGGGGGAAAGCCAGACGGAACTCTGGTTTGTTGGTTTGAAATCTGTTATAGAGCGGGATTTTTTTTATTTGACTTTTTTCAATTGGTGCTGAATGTAATCAAACGAAACATGCGTTTTAGGGATTTCAATTAGAACCACACAAATGAATCCCTCGCGTCACTGAAGTTTGATTTCCAATGAAAATGTGCGACGGAATATCCGGAGGTTACGATGATTTTCTCATATCAGTGCTTAGCCGCCTTCACGAGGCTCATGGTAAAAGAAATTAGCAGATGCTTTAATTGCACTTGACATTAAGTGCAGTGAGATTGCGGTGAAGATTTGAATCATTTTCAGCTGCTCACAGTGCAACAGACCCATTGGCTTCCTTTGAGGAGAAAGAGGCGGAGCCACAGTGGTGGGGTCAGGGGTCACTGACCTTTTTGAACCTGAGAGCTACTTCATTGGTGCTCAGTCATATGAGGGGCCACCAGTTTGCTGGACTCTCCTGAAATGACACATTTTCCCAGTTAGCCTTGAGTTCAATATTATTATCAATGATGCTGGTCTATGTGAAGACACTGATGTGTATGAAGACAATAAGTTCTCAATCATCATCACCACTGACTTAACACGGTTGATTAAAACTGAATTTTAGACGCAGCTCAAGGAGGCGTGCTATTTTTAGATCAGGCCTGCAGGGGGCGACCCGTGTGGTCCGTGGGGGGCGCCACCTGGTGTTGGTGTGCCCTGACATAGAGGCTTCCCTCCTCTTCAATCGAGTGGTTTTGGGAGGAGTTTAATCCCACACGGCAGTTCATCACTCAGCAGTGAAGAAGTGAAGCCATCTGACTGGCCCGCTCGGAATGTGACGGCCGGAAGCTTCATCCAATCCCCTTAGTTTTCCGAAAGGAGGAGCCTCCTCACTCCAGACACCGCATGGGCTCTTTCCCCAGATGGACGCGTCAAGTATGTGACGGACATGTGCAAATCCCCACCTTGGACGCAGCGCTCTAACAGTGCGGCCCTCTGATGCTGTGTGAGCCGAGGCGTTGATGAGGTCGTCGAAAGCAGCTGGGGGTGGGGGGGGGGGGTGGGGGCGGTGGGGGCAGGGGGGGCAGCTGCATGATGGGAAATGGAACAAACAGACCCTGACGCAAAAGTTAGTCTGATTCACTGCTGCAGTGCGGTTATGAGCCGTCACCGCCACACTTGAGAAGATTCCATCCGGCATTCAACGTTGCAATTTTATCCGCTGTGGTTGGAACTCGTGATCCTGCGCATCTCCATTCGCGCCGCGTGCCGCCGCAGCCACCGTCGTCCGGGCGAGCGTTTTTCCTCCGCACCCCCTCATAGCTGACGCTTTCTACCTTTGAGGGGGGGACCTGTTGCCATGGCGACGCGGCGATGCACAAAAGCACCCGAGGCGGGCGTCGTCTAGAGTGCGGACAATCGGCCGTCCGATCGCATCATCACCAGCAGCAGCAGCGGCAGCAGCAGCAGCAGCGGCGGTGGCAGAGATGAGGAAGATGGCGAGCCGGCCCCCCTACTTTGCATTTACTCCACGCCGTGACTCACGCTGTGCCTAAATGCTGTAGATAGCGCTGGCGGCGTGAGCTGCCGCTTGGTACAGTAGGTCACAGGTGCACGTGGCTCTGGAGGAGGTCACATGATGCAGGCAGGAAGGATGCAGAAACGGGGTAGGGTGGGTGGGGGAGCACGCCTGTGCATATGTGTGTGCGTGTGTGTGTGTGTGTGTGTGTGTGTGTGTGCAGTTGTTGGGGATGACGACGAGGACGACGTAACATCATGCGGAGCAGACTGTGGACCAAATCTGGGCCAGCGGGATTAACGGCTCGTCAGATAAATTGCTGGACGCCCTGTGTGTGTGTGTGTGTGTGTGTGTGTGTGTGTGTGTGTGTGTGTGTGTGTGTGTGTGTGTGTGTGTGTGTGTGTGTGTGTGTTGGGGGGGACGCATGCATAGGTTCAGCCATGCGTGACGACAGGAGTCAGATCTTGTAAATAAGGTGAGATGTAGCACACTGTGACTCATGTGTCCGCACTGGGATTCAATGGAGGGACGGTGTGCGGTCAGGTGTTGGGGTCGAGTCTGTGCGTGTGTGTGTGTGTGTGTGTGTGTGTGTGTGTGTGTGTGAGTGTGTAAGTGTGTGCGGGCGCGCGTGTTTGTTTGAAACAGAAAGTAAGAGAAGACAGAAACTTCCGCGCCTTTTTTCCGTCCAAATGCCAAAAAAAAAAACCCCCCCACACACATGAAAGCAAAACCTTGCGGTGTGAATGCAAATGCGGCGGACGCAGAATCGCAGGTGTGTGCCGACGCCGGAGCACGTTAAGATCGGTTTGCATGAATTTGATTGAAGTTTGTGGTTTGCAGCCTAGAAAGTGGACGGTGACCCACAATTTATTTTATCAACGTCACTGCGACACAAGAGAATACATTTTACAGACTGCGCCTTTAAAACCGAGCCAGGTTAGCAGTCTATGAAACTGAGAACGTGTGTGTGTGTGTGTGTGTGTGTGTGTGTGTGTGTGTGTGTGTGTGTGTGTGTGTGTGTGTGTGTGTGTGTGTGAGATGAACTACCTAATGAGCATCCGACAGCATCCGTTCAGGGATGAGAGGGAAGCGTCTCCTTGGCGACGGCTGACTGAGGGGCGGGGAGTCGGAGGGGAGGGGGAGGGGGGGGGGGAAGGGGGGCAAAACTGGGTCATCATCGCCGTCGCAGATTAAAGGCCCCGGATCTCCACGTCAACTAAAGAACACACACACACACACACGCACACACACACACACAAAGACACACGCAAAGACGCACACGCACACTCACTGTGTTATCAGTGCACAGAGGTTCCCAGGTGAGATGAGAGAGGGTTCAAGCTCGGTCCCGTGCCAAAGGTTTCTCCCTTTCAGAGGAAGCCAGAAGCCCATTAAAACGGCATGGATTAGACCAAAGCAACAGCGGGAGGCTCGCAAAGCCGTGGCTGAGACACTGCGCTGGCTCCTGTGCACGTGTGTGTGTGTTTGTGTGCTGGTTCTTTGCGTGTTTGCAGCAGTGTGATGCTAATGTAAGACTCTGTTCAAATAGTAAACTGAAGGCCCGTCTCTCACCTTCTGAGCTGCCCAACCACATCTGGACCGCAATGGTAATTTGAACAACGACTTGCAGCCTTTTTCCATTTAAGTTGCTACAATAAATAAAATTGACATTTTAAAATGATTTAATTCATCAATTGTGTGTAAAAAAAAACACAAAAAACAACCAACAACTAAAAACAACCAACCCAGACAACAGCCTTTGTGCGGCAGCCTCAGGCAGAGCGTCTCTGCAGACAACAGTGATATCCCAGGGCCTGCAGGTCACGCTGGGGTCAACCTCTGGGATCAGAGCTCACAGCCCGATCGTCACTGTCAGACCCGCAACACAAGAGATCTTTAACGCTCGTGAGCAGCGTGTCAGGAGGACGGTTATGAGGTCACTGGGATGCCCATAGTGCGGCCAGGGCTTCACACACACACACACACACACACACACACACACACACACATGCATAGGCATAGGCGAGACAGCGACGACAATTAGCGCTGTATAAACAACATTAGCGGTCGGCGGCGGCAGCGCGTATCCTCCCTTCTGGACAGTAATTCAATTTCATTTCACGCTTTTCATACCAAATATAATCTGATGCACCGCAGTGAGAGGCTCTGACGCTGCCTGGATCCATCCATCTATCCCTCCATCCATCCCTCCCTCCCTCCCTCCATCCATCCATCCATCCCTCCCTCTATCATCCATCCCTCCATCCATCCCTCCCTCCATCCCTCCATCCATCCCTCCATCCATCCATCCATCCATCCATCCCTCCATCCATCCCTCCCTCCCTCCCTCTATCCATCCATCCATCCCTCTATCCATCCCTCCCTCCCTCCCTCCCTCCCTCCCTCCATCCATCCCTCCCTCTATCCATCCATCCATCTATCCCTCCATCCATCCCTCCCTCCCTCCCTCCCTCCATCCATCCATCCATCCCTCCATCTTTCTCTTGCACTCAGTGATGTGATGGTCCTGGATTCGATCCCTGCTCTCTTATGCTGAAGACAAAGCTGCAGACTGGAGAGTCACCAGTTTACTGCAGGGCCAGAGAGACACACACACACTCACACACTCACACACTCACACACTCACACTCACACACTCACACTCACACTCACACACTCACACTCACACTCACACCAACACATCATTCAGAGTCATTTTTGCCGTTTCGCCAAACAAGCAAGTCTTTGGACAGCAGGAGGAAAGCAGAATATATTGAGACACAGGGAGAACATGAAAACACCAAGGCTGCGGGAATCAAACCCACAACCTCAGTGGTTGTGGGTTCCAATTCAACATGGGTATCTCCACACTCGGGCCATCAGCTGTTCCCATTGGGGCCACCTGATTCTGAGTGAAACCCCCGCAGCGCCCCGTGGCTAACCGCCGCTAATCCCAAGAGGCAGCCCAAGTCATTCACAGCCCACTCTAACCACACATCACATCGGCCTCTTCCTGTCTCGCAGAAGCCTCTAAAACACACACTGACGCCGGCTCCTTCCCCTAAGCTGAGACCGACGGTGGCGGGGAAAACCATCGCGCTGATGCAGCGCTGATGCCCTTGTTTTTGGGTTGTTTTTTTTTTCATAGCTGCCTTGTAAATTTGGGATCCTGGCTGTTGGAGGATCCAAGCCGTTGCCAGACCGTGCGACAGGGTTTCTCTGAACTGATAGCGTCGCAAAGAGATCTGAGGCTGTGTCATGCCTCTCGATGGCAACCGTCGCAGCCAGCGCCGCTCCGAGATCCCTCTGATGTCGACAGTGTGGCGGCCTGAGCCTCGGAGAAACCCTTTCAAAGTGGAGTTTGAAAACTGACTGCGAAGTCGTTACGGGCGCCCGCCAATGTTGTCCAGAGGCTGCTGCGTCCTCCTTTTCCTTTCTGCATCTTTTTCCTCTCCCAATTACTCTACGTCTCATGACATAACTGAGCAGAGCAGAGATGTCCTGGTTGTTTAGGGACGACCCCGTTCGTGCTGCTCTCCGCTCTTATCTAACTCCTTGTGATGAGGGAAGGCAGGCTTTTCGACAGGCGCTCCCTTTAATGGATGCCAAGAGTTGGGGAGGCAGATAATGAAGCCGCTCGCCGAGCTCTTCTTTTGAAGCCCGGCGAGCGGTGAGAGAAGATTGTCAGATGAATCAGCAGAGTGAGAGCTCCACTCTTTGGTCGGAGTTTGTCCAACTCCAAACCTTACTTTATTGTTTCTCATTCCTCACGTGGCTGAAAGAGAAGATTATGATCCCACTGCCACCCCCACTCTTAACACACTGAGAGAGACTCACTGTACAATGCCGTCTGTCTCTGGAGGAGAGAAGTCGTCGTGTCGTGGAACACAAAGCGTTTTGGGGTTCAGGGTTTTAACCCAAAGGTTGACATTTTGAAAGACTTTCTTCTCTTGATGACTTTTAACTGCCACTCACATTAATACCAAACTCATATTTGTCCAGTAAACTGTATCGTATGAGTCTCAGCTGGTATTTTATGCCATGGTAAAGAGTTTAATATGGTATGTTTGCACTTTTTTTTCCACTGCTACTTGGAGGTAAGGTTATATAAACACATCGCACACAAAAGACAAGACAGGAAACCTGCTTTCCTGTACAAATGCCAAAAGTACACATGCTAGCATCGTATTGACAACAAAAAAAAATCTGTCTGCGTGTCTGGAAAAGGCCAAACACAAGGAAAAGCTACAGCTGTAGGTAAAGAACAACAGGACAAGGCCGATATTTGGCAGATTTCCAGCTACAGACGATCAAACCCTGAATTTCCCTGAGACTGTCTGGTACTGAGACCACTCAAGGCATCTACTGCCACCTTTCTTCATATTCATATTTGCCAGTTTAGCCGCAGTGTGACTAGAGTGGGATTAAACATTCCCTTTGGAATTCCAACCCAAAGAGATTTGGTGTTGCCGCATTTGTAGTGCGAACAACGAGAGTTCCGACTTTCTGCCGTTTGCATATCGCAACATATAGTTGGAGGTTTGGGCTGGTGTCCAACCAGTGAACTTGCACACTGTGTGTGTGTGTGTGTGTGTGTGTGTGTGTGTGCACGCACATGTGTATGTGTGAGAGAGTGTGTGTGTGTGTGTGTGTGAATTTGACATGCTGATGGTGAGGAGTGCCAGCAAGCACTGTATCTCATCTTCTGGACAAGTCTTTAATCTGTGTGACCCAGCAACAGCAAGGGATTATGTGGGTTCTGGGGAGGAGACTTGAAATTTAACCTTGGAGTCTAAAAAAAAAAAAAAAAAAAAAGCAAAAACAAAAAAAACCCTAATTTTGTGTGAATAAATGACTCTTTCAAGACGCAGGGTGTAAGGCTTACGTGCCCTGTTGTATAACTGAGGAAAAGGTTTTATTATTTCATGATGGTGCACCAAAAACAAGCCGCCCCTGGATTAAAAAGGAATGTAAGTGGGACTGGCTGAGTTACAGTTCAAATTAAACAGCAACTAAAACGGCCACCCTGCACATTAAATTGCATTTAAAGCGACTATTAAGATAAAAGGTCAATAACACTAGATTAAAAATGATCAACCCTTTGACCACATGTCATTAAGAGCAAGTCCTGCCTCATTTTTTTGTTTTGAAACAGAAAGTCGTTGCTTTAAAGGTGAGTTATGTAACCGGATATCATCAGCAGCGCTGCAACACAGGAGTTAAACACGTACTTTTGATAGTCTCCTATAAATAGAAGTAATCTATGAATGTGATTGCGGTGATCTCTGCTGTGATGTGAGTGATGGGATGGATGGGACTGGGCACTAGTGCAGCATCCTGCTACTTCTGAGGATCAGCTTGAACAGAATTCATGAGCACAGATGCAGATCAGGGAGGAAACTGAAAACATAGCAGCACTTCATTCTTCATTCGGCCTCTGTTCAGTTTACTGTTGATTTTAGAGGGCATGCTTCATATATGCTGGGATGCAGAGAACTGCTTCCAATGTTAATGTTAATGTTTGGCTGAGACTTTGAACCTGGTGGTTAGAGCGAGAGCTGGATCTGGTTTCACCCTGTCTCCCTGCTGGAGTCGCTCACATGTCAAAGAAGCCAGT
Organism: Nelusetta ayraudi; assembly: GCF_046127955.1. Classification (NCBI taxonomy): domain Eukaryota; kingdom Metazoa; phylum Chordata; class Actinopteri; order Tetraodontiformes; family Monacanthidae; genus Nelusetta; species Nelusetta ayraudi. The sequence continues at coordinate 211,117 of NW_027466246.1, forward strand.
GGGACGGGACGGGCCCTCTTTGATTTGCCTGCATCTGCTGCACGCTGGGTGTTCATTTCAGCCTTCGGGGTGAGCACGGATCCACTAAATGTCAAGCGTTGTGGCGTACCCACCTCGTCTCAGGGGATAACATCAGCGACTGGTGGGGTCACCTCTGTCTCTATTGTGTCTGTTTCAGTGTGGCGGGAGGGGTGACGGGGGTGGGGGTGTTCCTGGGCTGTTGTGTGTGCCGGGCTTTGTTTGAAACGGGGCCACGTGGAGCTGAATTAAACCCTTATTTAAGAGGATTCGGGACAGATGGCGTCCCATTGTTTCAGGATGTGTTTATTAATAGAAAATGGGGTGAATAACAGAGACCCCCACCCTGAAGCAACACACACTCACACACACACCTCTATCCCCGCCCCATCTCCCCTGAACAAACAAACCCACCCTCCTGGTTTTGAGCTTTTGCACTCACAATGTCAGGAGACAATGAGAACTCAACAAAAGCTCATAATATTCAGTAAACTAAGCTGAGTAATTATTCCCTATTGTACACTTTTCAGGTCATCACTTTATTGTCCTGGACACTTGATTTTCCACAAACCTTTGTATACTTCTGAGTAAATGGTATATTTAGCCCTTTGTTTACAGCCTGCCACTAAAACTTTGAGGCTTTGATGGATCTTCCACACATTTGGAAGGGAACAAAAACCAGGCTTGGTGTGTTTTGGTCCAGCGGGTTGAGGGGAGTTAGAATGGGAGTTAGAATGGGAAATATCCAAAAATGCCAGTCAAACTGAGGCGGATGCAGTTCTGTTTACACTCGCTGCTTCAAAGGTCCTATATGACAGTAAACTGAATTAACCAGATTAGAGCTATTTGTCTCTGTCCTCTCAGTAAACTCCCCAGAACCTACAAAAGACCTCCACTTTTCCTCCAAGCCTCACTTCTACAAAAAAAAACCCTCACTTCTAGGTGTCACGTCTGTGATGTCACAAAGGGCCTCACTGACACCTCTGACAGGTTAGCGACCACCCCCTCCAGCCAGTCGTTGGCCTCGCCCTCTGCAACAAAGCGTCGGCTTTAGCAGGAGGCTCTGGACGCAGGGCTAAACGTGCTGCTTTCTGGAGACGCGGAGAGAGAGAGAGAGGTTTCTGAATAATTAATTGTACACGACTGCCTCCGCTGGAGAACAGTTTGAGAGATGAAGATCTAAAAATTTGTAAAAAAAAAACAAAAAAACAAACCAAAAACAAAGTGACCTTTGAAGTGACCGGGCAAAAAGCCCCCAACAGATCCAGGATCAGTGTCTCAAACACCATCAGACTACATCCCCATCCTCTTCATTTCTCTTATTTCTGTCGTTGTGCTCTTCCTCTCTGTCCTGACTGTCAACTCACCAGATGGAGAGGGGGCGGCCAGTGTGTGTGTGTGTGTGTGTGTGTGTGTGTGTGTGTGTGTGTGTGTGTGTGTTTGAGTGTGACAGTGAGAGAGGGAGAGAGAGAGTGCGTGTAATCATGCATGCATGGCTGCCCGTGAGTTTGCATATTTACATCTCCTGCACATTTTGTCCCTATTTATTCTTCCATTCACCAAGAAAAGAGGCACTCGGGGGGGTCTGGAGGAGTGGAGCGGGATGGAGCCACCGAGTCGACACCAACTCACTCCATGGCTCGCGCAACATCTCTGAAGATGACTATTTGATATTAGTTTGGGAACGTAGCACAGTTTGCCGCCGAATAAATCTGGATATGGGCTCTTAATATACATAGAGAGACAAGGCTGAGCTTTATCAGAGGGAGGGAGGGGGGTGGGGTGGAGGGAGGGAGGGGGCGAGGGAGGGGTGTGAGCACGAGAGAGAGCAGGAGGGAGGGAGGGAGAGGGAGAGAGAGAGAGAGAGAGAGAGAGAGAGCATCAAGTCCGCTGAATAGGTTCCACCATCCACACACTGTCAGGTACCGAGTGGCACACGGAGACTATATTGCGCTAAAAAAAAATAATATATATATATACTAATCATGGATGGGACAAAGCCGGCCATGGACTCCAACGCGGAGGAGACTCAAGACGAGGGCCAGGAGAGCAAAGGTAGCGCTATCAGTCGCCGTCATCTGCGCCTTTTTGGTCTAATTAATGGGGAGAGAGACAGAGAGAGACAGAGAGAGAGAGAGAGAGGAAAGAAAATCGCCCATCGTTTTCCCTCGCGTTTGCGCCACCTCCGGGCTTCGACTGTGCGCGACACAATAGCGGCATTTTATTTTATTTTATTTTATTTTATATTTTGCACTCCCTCACTCGGCATTGCTCTCTATATCGTTCGAGAGCCATTTGGGGGTAAAAACAAAAGAAGAAGAAAAAAAAAGAAAATCAATCTGTGCTGCGGATTAGCCGCCAATCCCGTCCGCAATCCTTTGTGTTATATTGCAGAGGGGCTGCGCTGAGTGTCCATGCTGCTGTACTTCCCTTTTGGGTTCCGCCTGGTGCTATTGTTGCATGCTTCAATGCCAATTTGCCTCTTTGATTATCTTTCTTTCATTCTTCCTCGCGATGGGGTCAATCTGCGCTCCGTGCGCGCCGACCGGCTGCATTGCTGTCGGGCTGCAGGTGCGGCGCGAGCGGCAACAGCTGCCGCTTCGATCTCCATCACCGACGCTTCGGACCCGACGACCCCCCCCCCCCTTTTTTTTTTCTGTCACCCCACCCACCCTCCGTGTTTAAGCTACGTGTCGGGGACGTCGTGAAACGGCCGGTGCAACGTACGGCTGCTGGCTGTGTGCGAGGAGGAGGAGGAGGAGGAGGAGGAGGAGGATGCTGCGCCGTCTGACAAGAAGCGACCAGATTGAAGTAGCGGCAGCAGCGTTCAGGATCTGAAGGAATGTGGCTGTGGTTGGGCATCCTTCAAATCCTAACGCTGCTCAGTAAAAGGCGGCGGGTGTGTGTGTGTGTGTGTGTGTGTGTGTGTGTTGGGGTTTTTGCATCTTCAGGCGGGGGTGGGGAGGGGAGGGTAGGGGAGGGGGGGAGGCGCGCTCACGCGTTGCGCCGTCACAAAGTCAATTCCATCCAATCAAACTGTTGATTCCGAGCCGAATCGGCGTGTGTAGCGCGGGCGTGGGCGTGTCCGCCTGCGCGGCGGGACTCGACGCCCAAGCAGAGTGGCTGTCACCCAGATGCTTGTTTTCCTTTTCTTGGGAGGATCAACCCGGCCATCTTGTCTGCGCGAGCCGTTTTAAAATATGAAATGACAAGGACGGGGAGCGGCGGCCTCCTGGTTCACAGTCGGGCCGTGAGCCTGTTTGACCCGGAGAGCAGGAGAGCAGGAGAGCAGGAGAGCTGAGGCCCAGCCACCCAGACTGTGTGGGGCCTGGAGGGGCTTTTCGTCACCTCTTTGGCCCAATGAAGTTCCGTTCCTCTGAATTTTTTTCCTCCCTCCCAGTGCATCCATCCGTAAAGGTGCTAACGACGTCATTATGGTTCCAAAAAAAGAAAGGAATTAAAAAGCGATGCTTGGAAGCCAAAACGTAGGATTTGAACTTGGAATTGTTGCCCATTTACACATCCTGAAAAAAAAAAAAAGACCAACAATGTCAGGAGGAAAAGAGTGGGCTGTCTCTCAACGGTGGTCTTTAAAAAAAAAAAAAAAAAAAAGACATTACATCATCCCCTCATGCACACACAGGCCACTGTCCAATGAGAGTTCTCCAAGTCCTGTCCGGACACTCGCAGGAAGGTCGGGGTCTTCGGTGGTAGTCGTCGGCCGCCAACACGTGGCCGTTTTATTTCAAAGCGGTTGAGAGTGACGGAAGTACGTTGAGCCCACCCGGACCCGGGCGTACGGGCCGGCTCCAGGTGTGAGGTTGCGCAACCGCAAAAAGCCGCCCACGGCGAGCAAAGTACGGAAATAGAGCGGGGATTGAAGGATGGCCTATTTGTTGCCGCAATCATTTGTGTGCGCCTTTGACATCTGGAACGTAACCATAAGCTTATAGCGTCCGTTAAGAAGTGGGAGATTTACGACGGAGCGGAGGGGGGGTTAGGCAAGGAGGCGAGCAGTGTCGTGTAAGGAGCTTGCCCCGGTGGGTGCCAGCGCCGCCTCTTCTGCCTCGTAACGACTCGCTTCCGATTCAGTGTGCGGGAAGTTTGAGGATTAATGTCGTAACGTGACAATCAGAGTTTGTGTAACGTGACTAAACTAGGAATCATCACGCATTTCACTGAAAACGTGAGCCTTTGGTCCAACTGAAGCGGCCAGGAGGGGTGCAAAGTGAGCACAGTTGGGGTTTTTTTTAGCGTTTGTTTGAATACGTTTTTTTCCCTCCAGCCCCAGCTTTGACCTGGAGTGAGTGACTGCTAATGCTAATGCTAGTGTCGCAGTTTTTTAATGACAATCATGTCAAGTTTTTTGCAGGATCTTTTTTTTGGAATTACTTTCAATCACTTGCGCGAGAGCCGGGAGACAGTTAGACTCACCGGAGGTCCACAAGTATGTGATTTGGGACACATCTTACTAGCAAGCTGTGCGACTGCCCCACCATGTACCATGTCTGTGCCACTAAAATATTGGAAGTGCACCATGAACTCTGCTGGTGGCGCTGGCTAGCCGCTAGCCGCTAGCCGTGCTACTTATCTGTCCAGCGATTGCACGCTGGGCAATGATCACAGAACAAAAACGCATCCTATAATCCGAGGGACGGACGGCAGCGCCGTTGGGTGGTCGCTATGATCTTTTTGCGCGATTGTGTCCTATAATCTCTAATCTGGGTCTCTGCAGAGGTGCGCTGGACTCGGATAGTCGCCAGACGACAGCGACAGTCTGAGGTGCGGCCGCATGTGGAATTTGCCTCGGCCTGAATGTCTGATTGGAGGAGGCGACCTCCTGTGTGGTGGACATATTTGGTTCTCCCCAAAGAAGTCCTGTGAGCAGTTTGGGCTCCTCTGTGTTGTCCTCAACGTTCCTCCACCTTCCTTTCTTCCCTAAATTGTGCGTGTGAATGCCTGTGTGTCTGAGTACCCGCTATTACATAACGCATTGCTGGCTCGCCGCTCCGTTATGATGTTCAGATCAGCACCGTAAAGGATTACATCATCGTCTGGAGGGGTGCGGGTTTTCTTTCGTTTGCCACATGGAGGGTCAACGCTGGCCGCCGCCTCTGAAGCACAGGAGAGGACGCCTCTTGATCTGGCCTTTGGATTCTTTATTGTTGCTTGGTCTTTTTATTTTCTTTGCAAAAAAAGAACCTGTGATGTTTGCCCTAAACAAAGCAGCGTCTTCATACAAAATGTTTTTTTTTAAGACAAAACCAGGGCTTATTTAGAAGAACTGAAGCTTTGTTTTGGTGAATACTTTTCCGTTTTGTTTTTATGTTTTGTTTTGTTTTTTCCAATCGGACGACACAGATTTCAAGTCTGTATTATTTAGTTTGAATTGTTTTTAGCTGGTGAGGATGTGACCGGACCAATCAGCGTCGATTGAGGAGAAGGGGGGGTGGACGCTAAGGTCAGGATTTAGCATGTCACCGGTGGATACAGCAGTGTGGTGTGTGTTCCATTCTTAAAAAACAAAAGAGCACTAAAGGCTTTTTTATACCGCAGGCTGGCTTTGGCAAAAAGTTTAGTAGCGAGTATTTGGATTAAGCTGGATTCAACGAGATAGCTGAGGCAAACAACAACAACACAGCATTGTGAATGACTGCCTGGGTAATTTGCTTTACTTTAGCACAACGGGAAGAGCGAGAGGTCTCCACTCACATCTTGAAATTGTGTAAATTGAACAAGTGAAACGATTAAGAATATGAAAATACAATAGAGTAGAAAGGTAAGTGGGTGACCACGTGATGAAACCAAACTAAATAGATGCAATGGGACGGAAATATTGCCCCGCTCGGCTTTCTCACGCCAGCCCCAGCTTAAGAGAAGGTTGCAGTTGGGCTGAGCTCAGGTGCAGACGTGGAAACTAAAGGCCAACCTCTGTTTGTGTTTAGCATTTAGTTTGTGTTGCAGATAAACATTGGAAACTTGCCCGATTCGGGTCAGTCAGCGGATCAAACTGTTTTAACGTCAAATAAAAGAATTGAATTTTTTATGGATCAATGATGCTCAAGAGGTGGTGGTTGGGGCCTTTGGGTTCTTTTTATTGTGGGGGATGGGTCTATACGTATATTATGGCACTTTACAAGACACAGCAAATCATCACGACACACTTGTGCACAAATCCTCAAAGCTTGCCCTCCACTCTCTCGGCTTCTCACGGCGGTTAATCAGTTTAGGGCAGAAAACTGGTCAATTGTATCAATTAGGCCACTAATGCAATTATCCAGCACCAGTAATGGAAGACTTAAACAGTTCAAACTCAACAGTGCCAGTTTATCTGCCAGACCAGATCTGCAGTGAAAACTACAATTTCAAAAAAGTGTGAATAAGTCCCTCCTTCACAAGCTGTGTAGTTTCGTGCTATGGTTTTGCTGCTTTGAAACCACTGTCGCTTAAAATCTTGAAAAACATTCCAATGGTCTGGTCCCGTTTGCCAAACGTAAATGCCAAGTTCCCGTGCAGTGTCCAGCAGGAAAACTGACTGTGCAATAGTAGAATGTTCAGACATTTTATCTTGCATACGCCCACATGGACTTGACAGCGCATGGACTTGCTGCTCCACATCTCCTACTTGACATGGTTACAAGCAGCAACCGCAATCTGGTTCAAAAAGTCTCTGCTTCTCGTGGGTTTTTCAGTCACAAATGTCAAAAATAGATAGAAGTGAAATCTGATGCAGATTCATCTTCAGCATCTTCAGTTTCTAGCAAAAAAAAACAGATTTTTTTTTTTTTGTTGCTTGCTTTCAATTTACATGCAAGAAATTCTTCCTCCCTGTAATGGTTCTCTTCGCTTGACAACGGTTGCATCTGATTCTATCATTGCATGCCATGAAAAACTCACTGAATGAAACTGATGTCAATAAAATTGCCTAATCCTCAGTCATTGCCATCCCCCTGTTTTTCTAGTTCATCATCATCTCGTTTAATTCACCGCTGGGACCAGGTTCTACTGCTTATCTGTCCTTCACTCTCTTTTATACACACACACACACACACACACACACACACACACACACACACACACACACACTCCCTTTCTGCCTTCGCCCTGGAGGTGTGTGAGGTTGTGGAAGCATGTGAAAGCCGTCACACAGGGAGCGGCTCATGGCTTCCTCATTTTAAGCCTTTGGCCCAAAGCATGCTGTCAGCCTCCATCTGGACGTGTGTGTGTGTGTGTGTGTGTGTGTGTGTGCGCGCGCGTGGGTCAGCGCGTGCGCTTGTATTTGTTTACGTGTCAATGACCAGGAGTGGTTGAGGCAAATGTCTGTGCTTGGTTTCTTGCGGTGGGGTTGCTGCGGTACATCTCTGTCCTGACGCTACGCTCACCTTTATATATTATATTCTATTCTTTCCAGGGTTGTTGTTTTTTTTTGCTAACATAGGCAAAATTGTGGTTGAATGCAGGGTTGAAAGTAATACATGAGCATTATCTATTTAGAAAAATAAACCTAAATCTACCGGTCCAGACATTGAACGCTACTGCTGTCCGTCACGGGTTTCAGCGTCACAAACCAGCATCGCCCCTCGGCGAGACGTCCACAGTGACCCTGCGTCTGTGGCCGGTATATGAATAGCAGCAAGTGGCAGGTTGGCCCCAGCGTGCCGTGTTCTCGATCGATGCCAACCTCCTCTGGCCTTCCTCCATCACCCACTGATGCCCAATCTGCTGCCTTCAATCCCGGGGCCCCGTAAAAACGCCCCAACGCCGATTAGCACTCGTTGCGGTTAACAAGGGCGAACATCACGCCGGGACACCTTGGCCGCGAGCCGAGGTCGCTCTGTGCCACTTTGGGCCCGGCTTTTGTTTGTTTCCGCCGCCCGTAAGCACAATTGGCCGGATCGTGATTTTGAGTCACTTTGTTGGCATTTGCCCTCAAAAGGTCTTATTCGTCAGCGATGAACAGAGAAGGGGTACTCGGAATCGGCCTTCACAGAAAACGTATCAGCAGCGCTGGCAACGGGCCGTGATCATGTGGTCGGGGGAGGCGGAGCAGAGCAGCCGGGGCCACCGACTCCTTCAGCATCTCCGGGAAGAGTGACATCAGCCAAGTGGGTTGCGTAAGTGCTGAGCCATTCAGGTCCATGGCACGGCACTTCTGGCCACGGGGGCCATTTCACATCTTGGCGGAACGCAAGCTCCAGAACAAGCTGAGCTGGCGCTGCCGCGTCACCTCGGGACAGGTGATGGCGCTGTCCAAACAGGACAGCGTGACATTCACACCGTGTTGGCACTCGCTGTTATCCTCAGCGCCCTCTGGACAACTTGCACAATTGGTGCGCTGATATTCTCCAAATGACCAGACTGCCCCCAAGGCAAGGAACTCTGGAAGAGCTGTGTGTATCAAGCACTGGGGAACATGGTTATCACAAGAACAACAAAGAAAATCATGTATGATTGGTTTGGATATTATTTTGTATTAGTCTTCTGATTTGGGGTTATTCAAAGCTCAGTTTATTCAGTGTTCAGTGTGCCAGTGAGTCGGTCTTTGTGCCAGAATGTGGCACCTGCGAGGACACCAGTGGAGGAAAACAAACCAAGAAATGAGTTCACAGCTGCCTAAAAAAAATACTATAAGAGGAAAGAGAAACCTGTTGGGCCACTGCTCTGTGCTGCCTCTCAGTGCTTTCACTCCACTCACCGCTGATCCTGGTGGACCGGGAATCTTCAGGTCAGTGGTTGTAGCGTTTTTACTCTGCGGCTGTGACCCAGTTCACAAGAGAAACTGACAAACAAGGAAAAGCACCTTCAGTCACCCGGAGAGCTGCTCAATGTTTGACCTGAGTGAGTGCGGCACATGGTGTTGGACGTTACCGTCCCTCGTATTTACCTCCCGCTAATGTTTGTTTCCTGGGTCAGAAGGGTCGGCTCTTGGACGTGGGACTTTCCGAACAAATGAGACGGGCATGTATGTGTGTTTCTCTGCATCTGGAAGCACTCGTGTGTGTGTGTGTGTGTGTGTGTGTGTGTGTGTGTGTGTGTGTGTGTGTGTGTGTGTGTCCCATCTGCTTTACTCGTACGAGCATCATGGGTACGTGTGTGTTCAGTTTGCGTCTTGGGAGCAGAGTGGCTCACCCAGCTGTTGGAGTTTTAGCCCGAGAGACGCAGGGCACCTGACCTCAAGATCAGTGGCGATGGAAGAATCGATCAGGCAGAAGAGGATGTGATTGGACGGCCGCGCGGTCCATCAGGCTCTATTTCAGCCGGGGCCAGATGCTAACCTTGTGGCATTTATAATGCCGCGCGGGCCGAGCCAGAGGTTTCTAACAAGCAGAAGATTAGGGTCAGTTATGTACCGCTATGGGGCGGGGGGTTGTTGGTGGGTGGTGGTGCAAAATATTCCTGGGTGGGAATGGAATCAGCAGCCGGTGTCATCCTCTTACCTGGCATGGAGTCTGGTGTGTTCTTTCTATCAGTGGCTCTGACAAGGCGATTAGCGAAAACGTTTGTTTTGATCACGCTGTGGTCATCAGATGAGGATTTTTTTTTTTTCATTTACGGTCTAAATCTACGGTCTTCTTTTAGGCGGTGTTATGCCAGCTGAGCGTGCTGAGCTTTTTAAAGACAGCACGCCCATTGGCTACTGACAACCCAACCACTTTGCACTTATCAGTGGGCCCGAGGCTTTCAGGAGCAGTGCATGCATCCGTGTAGCATAGTAGCATTTATACAGAAGTCAAACATGCTCAAGACTATTCCTAAAACATGGTGGATTACAGAGGATGCTGAGGCATATGTATATACATATATATCTATATATATATATATATATAGATATAAATTACTATTATTTCTGGTTTTATGCAGTTGTGGAACCAAAAGCTACGGAACTAAACTGCACAGGCTCACAGTGGCCCCTCGCAGCTTCCTGACACCGCGATCCCGATGTCCTGCCGCAATTTTTAAAAGGCTTTAAAAAGCTCGCTAGCAGCGGTTTTACCCCTCAACTGGAGTGGAAAGATGAAATCTCCCAGGCCGTGGCCCAGGTTACGGGTTGGCGTTGAGCGTCTGCAGCCATCAAACAGATGGGACTTTCTATCTCTACCCCCCCTCCACGCCTTCTCTCCCTCTTTCCCATTACCCATCCCTCCTTACTTCACTTTCCCACAGCCTCCCTCCCTTCTTGCAAGAAGCTACCCACAATGCACTTGGGAGGAAACTGCCCCATAATGAATACAGCACTTCTAAATTGGAGTACGGCCGCAGGCAGGGAGCAGACCGGCCGCTGAAATATTCACAAAGCTTTATTAACGCCGCTAACATGCGGCAGATGCACCGCGCGTACGAACGAACAGTTGGCTGCAATGGTGTTACGCAACCCAGTGGTGCCGCGTGACGGTGGAAAATTGTTCCGATCAAGACTTAAAAAATGTTTAAGGGAAACACCGTTCAGTCAATGTAGGGCACGACGACTGTAACCCAGTTTATGCTCATGGCAATTACTTTAGGAGGAAGGAAGCTGTTAAAAAGCTGATTTCAAAAGCTACAAATTTGAATTCAAGATTTTTTATTTGTTTTGGGCGAACACCCGTCGCTCAGTGCCGTGGGTGTGAGATGATTGACAGGTTTGACTGATGGGAATCGGCACCATCACCACAAAGGGGCGTCAAGCAGCCAGGGAGAGGCCCAAACTTTCTCCAAACCAAAACACAAGCACAGTGAAACGTCAGTTTAGTGTCCGCTTCAGACTCATTTTCTCACTTTTAAAGCCGTTTAGGGCTTGAAATGTGTTTTATTCACCGGCGTGCACAGCTGTAGGATGCCAATAAAAGTGCACAAGCTGTGTCCACCGAAGCTTTTACTAGACGTTAAGTGTTTATTGACTGGCGTAGTATCAATGTGTTTATATCCATGACGAATGTGAAAAGGGGTCACTCGCCATGACTGTGGCCTGTTCATATCCATCGTACTGACCTGACCTGTCTGTTCAGCCAACTGAAATGCTTGGGCTCTGATCGACAGGTAACTTTCTAAACATGGATTCAATTTCATTTCCGCCGTCTTCCATGTGTTCGCTCCAAACAAACGGGACACTAAGTGTTTAGGAGCAGAGGGGCCGAAGAAGCAGATCTGCTCATGATGTTGCAGAAACCAAACTGGGTGAAATGGATGGATGCGCTTGCTGTTGCACGCGCAGGGAGGCCGGATCGCGCTGGCAGAAAGTCTGACGTTATTTTTTTAGCCCCGAATCGACGTTTTCAGCGTCCGCCCTTTGCTTCCTGGCTCTCACTACACCGCTGCTTCCTGCCGTGTTGGTCAGTCTTCTTTAAAAACTGTCACTACGGAGCGCCAGCCTTTAGCTTTCCTTACGTTGCGTCCCTCTACCAGTGTGCGCGCGGCCTCCGCCAAACTGGGTTGAGGATAGCACGTTGCCATGGCAACTGCTGTGTGCCGGCCCTGGGGCCAGGAACTGCTTCTTTGCTCACACTTCTCCCTCTCGCTCTGTTCATTACTCCGTTCCTCCTCGCGCTCTCGCTCGCTAAGCGTCCTCCTTCGCCGTCTTGTTTCTTCTCTTGCTTTGTTCCTCCGCCCGATTTCCAACCATGTGAAGCACAAAGTCTTTCCCTTCATTCACGTCTCCTCGAGCCACTGTCTCTCTCGCCTGTCACGCCGGTTCGTGACGGTGCTTCCTCAAATCCATCTTATCGTATAGGAATCTATTACCAGAATCGAGATACCCTGTCCAAACAATCTTGGTCTCAAACTGAAACCCTTATTGAAGTCAACTTGAGTTTTATCCGAGATATTTATAAAACTCAAAAAACATACAAACCTTTTAACCCTTTCTGTACAAGGCAATGTGCACGGTTGCCATCTTTAACAATGGAATATATGAAATATAACCGCTGAGAGAACATACAACTACTGCAGCAGCGGTTAACCTCGGCTGGCTTGCCAAAAGAAAATTTACTGCGCGCTCGTATTTCAAAAGAGAGGCAGACGCGGGTCAGGGGAACGAGGCTAGCGCGAGGCAGCGAGGTATAAAACCAGAGCGGCGGTGCGGACACTGTGTGTCACCTAAATTCAGCTCTAATGAATAGCCCATTGATTTCCATTAGGGGCGGCTGCAGCTGGCCACTCGGCCTGTCTGCTTGCCATTAGCGCACTTTAACGGCCGGGGCTGACAAAGAGTCATAGCCACGGGCTGATCAGATCAGAGGCCCCTTCGCTCTGAGTTGTAAAGAAAACATATATATATATATATATATGCACTTGAACTAGTGGTTTCCCTCAAATAAAATTCTAACAATCTATCGCAGATGTGGAATCCATCTACCACGACTTTAAAGGCGATTGTCAGAACTTCTGAAATGTCACAGCGTCAGAGATACATTTCTGGGTGTGCATGTTAAAAAGCGCCAGGGCCGCTTCTGTGCCTGACAGGTTTTCTACTATGACATGGCAAAAAGGTCAGCGGCAGTGGGCTATCGCTCCAGATTACCTGTTGCGGCTGCCCTCCGCTGAACCTGCCACCCTCAAACCAATTCAGGCACCGCCTCTCCATCAGTCGGCCTCCTCCAATAATAATAACAAGACGTGAATCTATTATGCAACGGGGGGTTGGGGGGGGCCTGCTGCATCACGGGTCTTCTGCAGCGGCAGCCCAAGAGTTGCGAGATTTCAGGACGTAGCGGGCGAGTTTGCAAGTCACAAAAAACTGGGCGGGGCCTCAGTGCAGGTGATTATTCTCTGCACGGACACGTCTCATCATCAAACTGATAACCGTGGAGATGCTTTATTCCACCAGTTTTGCCTTCTTCAGCTGGCATGAGCCTAGCTATGAATATGCAAATCACCCTCCCTTTTATCTCCACCCACACACCCAGCAACCCCGCCACTCGCCCGCCCGCCCGCAGCTCCAACTATCTGCGCACCTTTGAAACTGCCAATCAGACACAGCGGGCTCTGTGAGCCCCCCACCTCCCCGAAGGAAACTTTTGCACACGTCTTGTGCTATGAACTTCCCTGTGCACAGTGAACACTACCTTAATCCAAAATCCAAATGAACAAATTGCAGGAAGTGCAGGGAAAGATCATCGGACAAAGTCGGTGGTTCTTGCAAGGAAAATATGATTAATAATTGATCTTCAGTATTTTGATTCTGGATTATAAATCCTGCACTGGAAGGCACTCATATAATATTCTGTTTGCACTATTAGAAAATTGAGCGAGCAAATTTTCCTCAACAGATGTTTCGACAAATTTTTGAGTCTCAAATTTCACAGTTCTCTCAGGGGGGAAATTGTCAGTCGATCCATTTCGCCCCTTGACAACCTTAAATCAATTGGATCCCCTCATTGTGTCAACAGAGGCTCATCGCACTGCCCCGAGCGCCCGAGCAACACGAGACGGGCCGCGCAGATGGTTCCGCTCAGGTTCGACGGCCGATCGCGCTCAGCGAGGCCTCTGCTCGCAAATCTGTCGAGATCCGACAAATTGTGAAGTATGAAATTTTGATGCCTCACACTCGCCAATTGGAACACGTTGCCGTGGAAACAGCAAAGTGGCACACACAGGGCCGCTCATTTAGGCTTCTTTTTTTTTCTTCCCCTCCCTCCCTCCCTCCCTCTTTCCCAGAGTAACTTCCTGCTTTGCCGGAGGAGCTATTTTTACCGGCTGTTATATAAGATGCGACTCTTGTTCTCGACACAATGTGTTATTTTCTGTCTTTTATTTCCCGTTCGCTTGACTACAATGAGGCGCAGAACGCACTGCATCGTCCAAACCTGCGTCCAAACGAAGCTCGGACAAGTTGACGATTTTTACATCCAGCAAAAAACTGTTTTCCGAAAGATAATTTGATTTGTGAGCTCGTAGCTTCTGGATGCAACGGTGCGACTGCTCCAATTCATAAATAAACGAAGTCGAGGTGTGTGCACTCGTCCTACACACAGCAAAAGACATTCCAGCTTATGTAAAAAATAGGACTTAAATGGCATGAACGTGGCTTCATCATCCAGGTTTGTTGCGAGGCCAAAGGGAGAGATATTTTTGGAGCATGATGTGAGCATGTAGCGCACGTTCACATGTAATATTCAGCGCCTCCTAGCTGAGCTCAAAGTCAGCGCGCACCAACTGTGGAGGACGCTGTGATGAGGCGCTCGACATGCCTGACAGGGAAAAGTGCTGCTCCTACTGCTGTCGACGCAGAGAGACAAGCGTAAAAAAATAAAATGAAATTTAAAAAAAAAAGAGTGAGCTTCTGACTCAGAGTCGTTTGCGCAGGGGCATCAATTAACGCTGAGCGTCGGACAAAAGGCCAGCGGGTGTTGCTGTTGGGTTTCATCAGCCGATACGGTGGAGCCTTTTTTTTTTTTAATCACAAACATTTTCGAGCTTCAAAGAAATAAGCCCCTTTCCCCCCCCCCCCCCGCCACCTCTGCTTCCCCCCCTACAGGATGCTTCGAGTGCTGCATAAAATGTCTCGGCGGGGTGCCCTACGCCTCCCTGGTGGCCACCATCCTCTGCTTCTCGGGCGTGGCGCTATTCTGCGGCTGCGGCCACGTGGCGCTGACCGGCACCCTGACCATGCTGGAGAACCACTTCTCCCGGGTCACGACGGACCACGCCACCCTCGCCCTGGTGTAAGTTCTCGGCCTGCCTGCTGGAGACCGGTTGAAATTGTGACGCGGAACCCGCGCGATCCAATAGGTTGCTCTGCCAAAGGAGCGTTGCGCCTTTATAACTGTATCAGGACAATGAATTTTTGATAAGTCCCCTTGCAACATTAATGGGTCCTAATTAATATTGAATATGTCGAGGGGAGACTCGCGGCACATTAGCACTGGTAGCAGCCTCCGGTGTGAAATTCACAGGGACAAGCATGCTTTCAGAGGCTCTAAAAATAAAAGTCAGAGCAGGATTTGTTTTTTAATAAATCCCTCCGTCGTAAAGTCCCACGTTTATTCTGTCGCAGTCAAAGCTCGGCTCGGTTTGCGCCGGTGCAGGCTGCTTTTAGCCCTGATTAGCCCCTGACCGACAATCAGAGGGGAAATCTGCTGTAGGACTTAAGTCAGTGGCAGAGCTCGGCCGAGATCATTTCAACAATTAACTCTGGAAATTGTTCGCAGACTTGTCAGGGTGCCCTGACAAGTCCTTTTCCCACCTGTTATGCTAACAATTGGCACCAGTTTCTTACAAGTTTTGTAACATTTGCATCATTCTTTCAGTATCCAGATCTTCCAGTACATCATCTACGGCATCGCCTCCTTTTTCTTCGTCTACGCCATCATCCTTCTGGCTGAGGGCTTTTACACCACCAGCGCCATCAAGAAGGAGCTGCAGAGCGACTTCAAGACCACCGTGTGCGGACGCTGCATCACCGCTTTCGTACGTCCGACACCCGAGCAGCTGCTCCCAATCCCTCCCACCGACTCAAATTCGATTGAAAGCCTCCGAGCGTTTAATTACGGCGCTAGTCACAGAACTCTCTACACAAACACTTAAAAATCCCACTGGAGGCCTTGAGGGCAACTCCGGCACAGTTTCCAGCCTGATTACGCTAATTACTGCAGATGTCCAGTCAAGTTAGTACAAACATGTGTTCCAAACAGGTATCTGTGGGTTTAGGGTTGGAACAAAGTTTGTTTTGGTTTTTTTTGTTGGGGAGATGAACATCTAATCTTTTATTTTCCTCTCTTGTCCTGAACACACAGTTCATGTTCCTGACCTACATTCTTTTCCTGGCCTTCCTGGCCATCTTTGGCTTCACGGCGATTCCTGTTTTCCTCTTCTTCAACATGTGGAACACTTGCGCGGCTATGAGGTCTCCTGACGCCAACATCACCTCCCCTGACTCCATCTGCGTGGACGTCAGGCAGTACGGTGGGTTAGCTTGTATCGCTCACACATGCTTTGATTCCCAGTGATTAAATCCTCCCGAGACTTCAACAGGCTCACTACAACATACTCAAAACAATAACTTTTCCCACCCTTACAAAAATAAATGGATATTCTTTTCACATCAGCAGCCAAGACTTAATCACAGCAGAGCAAAACGCAAAGATTTCCATGCAACACGTGAATATCCCGCAGGTATTTTGACTTGGAGTTGAAGTAAAGAGGATCAGACTGCACAGCGTGGTGCATGTTTTCAAAGATAAATTGAAGTTGCCCTGATCAAAGCAAGCAGGAGTAAACATGCCGCCTAGCGTCGGCGCTAAAAGCTCCTTCTTCTTTTTTCCCTTTTGCTTTCCACATAAAATAAAACGCCCTCCTGCTGCACGCACTGGTTTCACTTGAGGTCCTCACCTGCAGCATTAGAACCTCAGCATGAGGGCAACAAACCAGATTATTTTCAGATAACGAAATGAGTAGAAGTTACCGAGAGGGAAGAGAGAATCGAAATGGATTTGGATTATAGGAACATGGCCCTTCTCAGCTGCCATAGTTCCTGATCGCCATCACCAAAGTGGGGCATGGAAAGAATCAGACATTCTCATCAGAAAATTCTCTCTCTCACTTAACTGGAGCAACGGAAAGCACCGATGCCCCTACAGCCTGTCAAGACAACTATGCAAGTCGATTGCTCATTAAAAAGGAAGTTATCATATGTGACATGAAAAGGTCATCAAACGGCGTCTCCATTGATGCTGCAAATTGCGATTTCTTTTCTTGCACGTACCATCCAATACAATCTGTTAGCGTGATGGGACAAGACAGCTAGCGTCGCTCTACCTTTAGACTGTTCATAAAAGAACCAAATTAAAAGAAGGAGAGAGAGAGAGAGAGAGAGAGAGAGAGAGAGAGAGAGAGAGAGAGAGGAAAAAAAAACCAAGCAACCAGATTATAGAAATCCTGATTGGATCTCCGGGAAAATCCACCTTGCCGCGGTATTACCGCAGCAACACTCTCCTGTGATTGCATATCTGGTTATCTGTTCGATGGCCTAATGTACAGTGCATGACCCACATTTTGAAGAACAGCTGGCCCGCTCGCAAAGCGGGATGAAGGGCAGCATCAGGCTTTATTTGGCAGGCGTACTGTCGTATGCAGTTTGAAATATTAACCCCAATTACTGGCAGACGTCACCTGATTATCAGCCGCGCTTGATGGCGGAGACATTTTTGGTAACGTTCCTCTTTTTTTCCCCCTTGCAAAGCATGATAATCTTATTTAGCTTGCTAATATGGGGTTACACAGGGGGAGCCGTAGAGCTCCAATGTCGCACATGTACAGTGTTTTTCAGAATATCTTTGTACGTAGGAACTGAAATGAGATAATGACCCATATTTTTATATATATATACTGCGAAAACGAGTCGGGTCCCGGGGAGCAGCAGCCTCTTTAATCTTTATCCCAGCCTAATTCATAATGCCTTCAATCACACGGTCTCGGGGGAGGGAAAAAAAAATGCAAAGATAATAATAAAAAAAAAAAAATAGAACCTTCTTGTCTTCTGATGAGAAAGCAGCAGCCCTGTAACGCTTCATCCCTCTGATCCTGTAGGTATTATTCCCATGAACGCCACACCGGGGAAAGCGTGCGGAGCCACTCTGGGAGAGATCTGTAACACCAGCGAGGTGAGAGGGCGCTGCCCCGACCTCCTCCTCCTCCTCCTCCTCCTCCTCCTCCTCTGCTCTGTTTCTCATCTCCTCTCCCAGCCCGCTAACGCTTCCCCTCTCTGTCCGCAGTTCTACCTCTCCTACCACCTCTACATCGTGGCGCTGGCTGGTGCCGGCGCAACCGTCATCGCGCTGGTAAGACCCGCGGCTCGCCATCCCGCCGATAACGCACTTCTGAAAATATGCACGTTGCCATGGCGTGCTGATCAGTTGCTGTGGCAACGCCGCCTCTCACGCTTCTTCTTTTCCCCGGTATTCGGCGTCTGCCGTCCCCCTCGAGTTGGTTGTGATACGATCCTGCAGGCTGCTTCTGCTGCACCTGCGTACATGTGTGTGTGTGTGTGTGTGTGTGTGTGTGTGTAGACAAGGTCAGTGTTTCACTCCAACGTGGAGGCGGACTCTTTCATGTCCGGGGAAATAGAGATTCTAAAAAAAAAAAAGCACCGAGTAGAAAATGTGTTGGTTCACCTGACAACGCTCTGCACTTTGATCCCCCCCCACCCCCCCCCACCCCCGCCCCTCTCAGGCTCGTTCAGGATGATGTACAAATAGAGACAGATTTGTTTTTCGGTAGATCAGGCAGATGAGACTGAATGAAAAAGCGCAGTAACAAAGTATAAACTGCATTTCTACTCTGTTCTCCCACTTAGAAACTTAATGGTTTTGCACAAACCCCAAGCACCCCCCCAGCCCCCAAAAATGGCCAACGCTCAGCCAAAACCAAGCCGATCAAAGCCTGCTTCATAAAATGAGACGGCTTTTTGAACGTTCAGTCTTTTTCCCAAGGCTGGTAATGAAAGCAGCGAGCCAGTAATCTCTAATTTCTTCCAGCTGCCTGCAGTTGTGTTGTTTTCCCGGTGCTTTACGACGGCAGGGGAAGGTTCACACCACCAGCGCTGACAGTGATGTTTTCAGGGTGTAACTACCGTCACACAAAGCATGCTTCAAATTCTGTTGCAATGTTGTGGTTGTGAATGCGCAACACCAACTTTTTCAACTCATTTTTTTTTTTTTTTTTTTTTTTAAAGTCCAGTGTGTAAAATTTGGCTTAATTCATGATTTTCATATTGGTAAAAGCCAACAAGCTGCCCATTAATATATTAATAGAAGTGTATACTCACTGTACAATCAAAGGTTATTTGGTTTTCCTACCCTTAGAACACTTCTCATACATATATGAATACACACTGAGCAGAGGTCTTGGACAATACAGCTGCCGGCAGACGGCACGTTTCGTAATTAGGTTCACCGCTCGCGTCCCCAAGTAAACCGATGGAGAAGGTGGATGAGGTATCCAGCTCGCAGGCCACTGTAGCTCACTGGCAAGCTCACGAAAGGGAGGGAGAGTTAAAGACGTCGCCATCTAAAATGTAGCCACTTGATGTCGCTGTTTCTTCTTCTTCAAAATCACCTAAATATTACACATACTGCCCATGAATGCACTGATAAAAGGGTATACTCGCAGTATAATATAATATAATGGTTCGCGTACGTATAAGAACATACATAGATTAAGGGTCTTGCTCCCAGTTAGCTGCCATCTTGCGCTGCCATATTTCTAAGGAAGCCTGGTGTGGACAATCCTTTCCAATTGACAGAACAATTAGGGTGACTGCTCACATCTTTAAATGAACCAACGAAGAAGAAGACGTGGACGAGGAATCCAGATTTGGGTGCTTTGAGTTCAGGCCACGGCAGTTCACTGGCAAGCTCAGGAGAGGCAGGGGGAGTGAAAGATGGAACCACTTGATGTTGCTGTTTCTTCCTCAAAATCTCCAAATATTACACTCTTAACCTAAAAGCTAAACGTTCTGTATTGACAGTACGTTCAACAGAAGTGGAACACACCAGCCATCATTCCCTACCCTCTTTTCTGATGCAGATTCACTACTTGATGATTCTGTCGGCCAACTGGGCCTACCTGAAGAGTGCCGTGTCCACGCACGAGTACCAGGACATAAAGACCAAGGACGACCAGGACCTGGAGGCCGAGGCGCGCTCCAAGGAGGGCCAGAACTCCTCCTCCTACTCATAAGGACGGGCAAATGCGCCGCCGCATCCACCCATCTCTCCTTCTACACGTCCACCACCAACCACCCTGCGACACCCGCCCTCACCCACACTGTTAACAACAAGCCAACAAACAAACCACCTTTTGGTCATGTTTGGTAAGTTCCACCCCCCCCCGCCCCCCCCCAACCAAAAAAACAACCTCTTGATTCTCCATCCTCTTCCCTTCCGCCACGTTTTGTGAGGAGGTCCGGGCTCGCCGGCCAGAGGGGAAGAGAATGGGGGGCCAGGAGAGGCAGCAGCCCCCCAGACGGAGCTCGCCTGGCCGGGGTGGAGCTCAGGTACGACACATCGCTTCAGAAGCGTCTCCTCCTCTACTTCCCCACCCCCACACCTAGCCCCACCCCCAATGTGCTTTTGGGCGGCGGCTCGTGAACGTGGCCCCGGCTGTGATGGCCTCGCGCCCTGAGCCAATACAGCCTGACAACACACAACTCCCATCAGCTGAAAAAAATAAATCAATACATACAAAAAACAAACAAACAAACATTGTACACTGTCTGCTTTTGCCACTTTAAAGCCAGACAGTGACCAACTTCCTCTGTTTTTTTGTTTTTTTTTTGTTTTTCATTCTTTTGGGTGTTTTATATGCATATATATATGAATATGAATATATTGTGCGGATGTGTATGAATGTTGTTGTATTTTCTTTTTTTTTTTTAATGCGCTCTAAAAAAAAGTATGACAGGTACTATTTTGATCTTTCTTCCTCCTTATATGTTTGCTCTTATAGGTTCTTTCTCCTTTGCTTGGTTCTCCATCTTTAACTTTTTCTTGCTAATGCTCAATACACTGTCGCACTATTAAAAAACGAAACGGAGAATTAAAAAAAAAAAAAAAAAAAAAATAGTGATCAAAATCTCAACGCACCGAGCCCCCCTCAAATCCTGTTGCACCGCAAGGATTACTGTGCATTTTCAAAATTTGTTGATTTATAATTAATTCACTTTAAACACGAGGTGTAGAAAGACAAAGACAGTTTTGTGAAATGTACTTATTTTGCTGATAACAGTTTTATGAAAGGATTGCAGCTAATGTCATTTTGAAGTGGAACTAGTGTTGCCAGCTTTCATTCAGAAAAATAAAGAAGGCCTCCCGCAGTGGTCGGGGCCATGACCATCACATGCCAGTGGCTCGCCAGCAGTGGGAAATCATCACTTAAAAGTAGAGTTTCAAAAAAGTATCTGGTTCACGTAGTTTGAACTGCTTTGTTACCAATAGACAGTAGAGGCAAGCTGAATGTTTAAATTGTATTGAAATCTTTTAATTGATCAATTCAAAACGGGATGCACCTTTTCATTGTGAAATATGGGACAATTGTGTTTTTTAAAGGACGGTTGGTAACTCTAAGTCGAACCTCTAGCCAGCTGCTAGTTCGCTAAAAGGCTAAAACAGCTATTTTAATCTAGTCCAAAAATAAAAAGTGAAATAAATCAACACATTGGTAATTCTTAATCTCGTTAACCACCACAATTCCAATTTAAGATTCATAAGCTTTGGTTTTCACTTGTTGAGTTGCGTTGTGCTAATTTCTTCAAATTGTTTAAGCAAAGAACTACTGGTGTAACATGTAGTAACCACTTCCACACCAAGGTGGTGTGATCTGTGTCACCACCTGTTCCTTTGCTCCACCTCTCACCAGTGGCAGCAGAAATCTGGGTTTAATCTGTCCCCATCTTTTGAACAAACAGAAAACAACACACCTCAGGTAATGGAACAAATCCGAATTTTCAGCTAGCTGTACGCATCGTGGCAATTTTACTATATTTGAAAAAACAAAACAAAAACAGAACTGCTACAGTGTCCCTTGTTACCATAAACTGAATTCGGCTGACTTATTTTCTAAAAAAAAATAAAAAATAAAATCTTTTACAAAATCTTTTCATCTGTAAATAGCCAAATCACCCAAAAATATCTGGATTTGACTCCTCTTCAGAAGAAGAGGGAACACAGTTGGTGTTTTGCCATGCTCTTCTACTATTATTTTTCCCACAGATATATGTCCTTGTACCCTTTGAAATATGTGTTTAGCACTCAAATACTAGTTCTGCATTTGATATAATAATTGTAATGTAACATCTTAAATGATATGTCGTGAGAGGGATACAGTGCAGTCATGATATGATATGATATATGATGGATTGAGGTGCTTGTGACGTATACATTTAAAAATGTGAAAAAAAAAAATAATGGGGACTGATTTCTTTATATGTTTGATCAGTTTTAGGCAGCTGAGTTGTGATTCAGTAATTATGATTTAATTGAATTTTTTTTTTTTGTCTTTTATTTTTCACTCGATGACCAGCCAAATGAGTGACTCATGGACGCGCGAGTTGAGACAGGAAGTCACCCTCTCTTTTTTTTTTCTTGGGTTGTTGTTGTTGTTACGTTTTCTTCTCGCAACGTCATGCCTCTCATACGAGCCACAGAGACTGTTTTGGATGTTTACACTCTGAATCAAACAAGTCAGGAATTTTCATACCTTGATTTTGTAATCAGATATTCTTTTTAGGAACCATAAACTATATTCTACTACGACGATCATCGCAGGTTAGTTTACCCTAAGATCAAATAAAAACAAACCAGACAATTCTTTGTTGTTTTTTTTTTTTTTAACTTTGATGAGATGAAGCATGTCAGTATCGTCCATGTGTGCAGCTGTCTATTCTGTATTAAAAAAAAAAAAAAAGGACTATATTGCCATGTGTGTTATGTTTGATTAATATACGTGCTTTGCCAGCAGGTTGATGTAAAGGCAAACTTCAATTTCCTATAAGACGATGCGTGTCAGGGTGTTGTCGTTTCCTCGTTATTTGCATGAAGGAGACATGACTGTGTCTTTGCAGTTTTTTCAGGTGATGTGTAGTCAATCGTACTGACAACCATGGTAGGCGGTGTTTGCCCCTCCTCCACACCCCCCACCGACCCCTCCTGTGCTCCCAGCCCCTCTCTTTTCTAAAGAAAAACTCCATTGTACTTTGATGGCATTGTAGTCCCTTGTAGGTGTTTCATTATGGTTTTATTTTTTTTTTATTTTTTTTTGAGTTGGATATAGTTCTATGACTCCTTATATAGTGATGATTTTTGTAACCTTCTCTAGTAAAACCGATATTTTTTATTATCGTGACACCATTGTTTCTCGTCTCTTTCTTTGGTTTGTTGTCGTCTGTGTGCATCACTTGTGTATGGTCAAACAAACAAAAAACATTAAAAACAAAAAAAACAGCAACGCATAAATCACACTTTAGGAAAAAGTGTTGACAAGTTGCATTTTTGGAGGAAACTTAATAATCTCATCTTTAATTGTTCCAAATGTACGAATCAATTCCACATAGACACACACGTTACGTGTCCTACAACGTGTACTTCATGGTGGTTTGTGTACTTGAAAAAAGTGAATTCAGCACTTACAGTATGAATGTAGAAATAGGTCAACTATCCATGAAAGCCGTGTGGGGTCCGAGGCGGTCTCAGATCTGTACTACAGATCCAGATAGTTGGCATACGTTCAAATTGGGCGTTTATCTCGGCAACTTTATAAACGTGGGCGTTCCCTGGTGGACAAAGAGGGAACTACAACTGGCAAGAAGGCATTTTCCCTATTCGACTGTGCACGTTTTTTATTGAAAGAAGAAAAAAAAAAGGACTGTGCAATGCATATATTAAAAAGGGGGGGGGGGGTTATCAATTTACCACAAAACATTTACTCCAGTCACCATCTGTCATTTGCATTTGACAATGAGTTCACTTAAAGAGACTTGAATGAACCGTCTTTCAATCATTTAAACTAAAGTATTAAAAGATGAAAATAAAAGACTTGCACTGTTTAAAGGACCGTGCTTTATTTACTGTCCAGTGGTGCATGGCATAAATTAGCAACCGCGTGCAAAGGTGGAAAATGAGTCTCCGGGTGTGTCACCAGTTTTCATCAAAATCACTCCGTGGCCTCTCGCACCGCTTCCTCTGCTGCCGAGCTGAAACCCACACGGCTTCACGCCAGCGTCTGCCAGAAGTCCCGTCGCGGCCCCCAGTTCAGCAGCAGCCGGGCTCATGCGGGGGCTTCTTCTGCAGGTCCACCGTGTTGGTGTGGATCAGCTGGTCGGCGCGCTCGTCCAGCGCCAGGACGCGGCGCACCGCCTCCTCGAACGCCAGCGCCACGTTGGTGGCGTCCTTGGCGCTGGTCTCGAAGTACGCGTGGCCGCCGTTGTCGCGACACCACCTGCGCACCTCCTCGCCGGAGACCTGCCGCTCCGACACGTCCACTTTGTTGCCCAGCACCACGAAGGGGAAGCCGTCGGGCTCCTTGACGTCGGCGTAGTAGGCAAACTCCTTCTTCCAGTTGGCCAGGTTGCGGAAGCTCTGGCCGTCGTCCAGGCTGAAGGTGAGCAGGCAGCAGTCGGAGCCGCGGTAGAAGGGCGTGCGCAGGCTGCGGAAGCGCTCCTGGCCCGCCGTGTCCCAGATCTGCAGCGTGACGGGGTGGCCGTCCACCTCCAGCTCCTTGTTGAGGAACTCCACGCCGATGGTGTGGAAGAGGTGCGAGTCGAACTTGTTGGTGACGTAGCGGTTCATGAGCGACGACTTGCCCACGCCGCCGTCGCCCAGCAGGATGACCTTCAGCAGAGCCGACTTGGTCGTCATGGCTGCCGCGGGCGATCGCAGCGGTGGAGCGGAGGAGGCGAGGAGGGTTCACCTGAGCAGTAAAAGATGTAGATACACAGCGGCGTCAGTCTGTAGCGCCGGAGCACGCCATGCCGGGTGAGCTGCCTCATCTTCCCCCTTTTTTCTTCCCCTGGCTTTTCAAACGCGAGGCAAAGTCAGCTCACCGAGAGTTTGAGTCTCAGCTGCGCAAAAAAAACCCATGAATATCCCAGCTGTGGCTCTACTTCCTGCCAAATGAAACGCACCTGTTCCTCCTGTTGCATCCAGAGTGACTTTAGGCTGCGGTCACAGGAGTGTGAGAATTTTTTTAGAAGTTCCCACATGGTGCAAAATCCACGTGACCGGTTGTAATAATCTTTGCCTCTGTCCTGTCGGTGAACTCCACAGAAATGAGAAAAATTCATCCTTGCCCCATTTACCGATGAGTGGCTGATGTGGAAAATCGCAGCAGGCGACGACAGAGGGCTAAATCTGCTGTCTGGAGACCCACGGAGATCCACTCCACTGAATTTCAGAGGGATCAATTCAGATGTGGAAATAGGTGCAATGTGCAATCTTTTCGTTTTGTTCCAGAGGAGAGCAGAATGCCTGGGCGGGTTTTTAAGTGTTTTTAAGTGTTTGAGTTATTATTATTATTATTATTATTATTATTATTATTATTATTATTATTGTTTCACTTTTGATCTGATAATATCTGTTTTCATGTTTATTGTGTTACTGTACCTTTGTACACAGTTTAGAGTAGATTTGATTAGAATTCTTGTCATACACAGTTTCACGATGAACCGTTTGCCACGTGGATAAGATCAGCATTTAAACACTTATTTTTTGAACACTTATTTTTACACTTCCCCTAAAGCGGTTCCTTGTGTTTACACACTGTCAGTTCAGATAGTGGTAGTGGGTGAGTGGAGTGAAGCAGGGGTAGGGGGAGGGGTGATTTAAGTCAACTAGATAATCCTATTAAGCTGCTGCAGTCCACCCATTCCTTTCTGCGGTTAATGAACTTCCTACACGGCATGCAACGTCTTATGCATGAAATAAAACACACTGCCGGACATCATGTGCACGCCGATCACAGGACCCGTGAGTCACAGCTGCCAGAGACGCATTCTAGCGCCGTCAGAGATGGGAGAGAAAAAGAGCTTTTAAAACTCACCCTTTTCTCAGCACGCAGATGTCATTTTGTCAGGGGGAAAAATAAATAAATAAAAAGAGAAAACTCTGTGGGAGAGACAAAAAGAGAGAGAGTATTAATCTTCATAGAAGAGAAGAGGACGGAGCAGCCCTCCCACCCACTCGCAAGCTCAGCCTGCAGAGAAAAACGGAGGATTTAGGCACCGACTTAATGGTGCAACACACAACTCTCGCATGCTTTCCACGGCACTTTGAGCTAAACGGCAGCGATTCCGCCCACATAGCGGAGAAGGAACGCCGATAAGGAAAAGTGGGGAGGTGAGGAGGAGTTCTGCGACACGACTGGCATCAGCTCGCCCATCACTCTTCAGACTGGGCACTGATTCGTCACTGAGCGCACTGACAGAGGCCATCCAAACGTGTCGGGAGCCAACTTCTCCAGCGAACACAGCTTGTTGGAATCACAAGTCATTGAATCACCAAGCTTAGCTCCTTATCGTTTCAGATTCCAGCCTCTCACAAGCCCCCTGGGGGGTGGGGGGATGGGGGGGTGGGGGGGGGAGGACTGCTGCTGAGAGTACAGTCTTAAGACAGACGCATTAATTTGCCAATTAAAATGGCAAATGAAATTAAGAGTTATCATTTCAAATAAAAATGGCTTGTGAAAAGTTTTTTAGACTCTAGACTACGATTTTTAAACCAACATCAGGAACTTGGTCGCATATGAGAAATGTGGGGCTTTTTTATTTCTAAACATTTTCAAAACTATTTAGTTTAATTTGACGGTAAGTGTATAGATAATCTTGAATGACCTGCGAAAAAAGTAACAATGAAATATATATGTATATAATTATTTATTGTACATGATAATGTACACGTAATGACTTTATCAACCCGTAGCTTCATAGGTCAGTTCTGACAAGGTTGGAGAAGCTCCATAAGAACAAGAACGTCACAGTGTGTCAAGTCTACAACACATGTATTATTATCATCATTATTATTATCATCATCATCATCATCATCATCATCATCATTATTATTATTATTATTGTTATTATTATTATTATTATTATGGTTGAAATGGGTTGTGCGGCGCCACTGAGATGAGAGCAACAAGTGTGAAGGATGTCGATAGCAACTTTTCGCATATGCAGCAAAACATGACTTTTCTGTAAATTAACGTTCATATCATGCTGTGATAAAAAAAAAAAAAAAAAACATAACTAATAGCTGCTAAATGGTAAGATGCTACAAACAACGTGGGGGGGAAATCCACCGTGACTCGAGTTAGCGGAACTTTTTTTTTTTTTTTTTTTTTTTGACTTTCCGTTTGCTATCGAAGGAGTGTTTTACACACAAACAAACCAACATAACCTACCACATGTAAAAAAATAAAAATAAATAAATAAATAAATAAATAAAAAAAGAGTACATTTTCAGCCTGCTAATGACGATTTTTTTTTTTTTTTTTAAACGTGAGGAATTCAATCGGAACAAAACTTTACTCCAAGTGCAGACCGACGCTGTACACACGAACACACCTACAATCGAGTCTAAGCTACCAAAACAACTAATAAGCGCGCAATTAATCGGCCGTTTACGATCACAAACTGAAACGCTGCTTCCGTAACGTGCACGGTCACCGTCTCCCCGACCGCCGCTGTCGCGAGGCACCAACACGGACCCAACCGTCCGATAGCCGAAGCTTAGCAGCGAGTGTAGCTGTCCGATGTTGGAAGCAGGAGAAGTGCTCCGACTTTGCAATTTGAAACGGCAAAAAATAAATAAATAAATAAATAAAAAAAATCCACCATGTCTCGGCGTTCACATTGAACTATGGGGCTATACCTGTCTGCGTGGTGACTGACAGTCCGGTTCCGTCCGCCCGTCACTCGGACTCTCAACCATCCCGGCTTGTTGAGTCGCTGTACGCCGCGGACATGGCAGCGCGGTGTCGCCGCTCCCGTGTGGCCCTCAAGCCGCTGATGACGCTCATATGACCCGCGAACGTCACGCCCCCTGACATCAGGCGCCTCCAGCGAGCACTTCTCTGTCGTCCTGTTGCACACACAACCGACAAGACTGTCACATTGAGTGAGGAGTTTCCACACACGGAATATGTTGAAGAGGATACACGCAACATTTGTTTTTTGTATATATTTAATTCCCCCCCCACGCTTGCATGTCCCCCACAGGAGCCAAACTGATACATTCTTCCTTATTGGCGTTTTGTCTGTGTGAAGTGATACCTGAGCCGACGGCCCACCACAGCGCCACTTAGAGCTCCATCTTAAAGGAGACACAAAACAGCCACAGATGTCAGATAGTCAAGTGTCAAGCCACGTCTGACTGATGGGATTTCACAGCTTCATATCTGGCAACCGTGACAAGGCGGGCCGATATAACATGACCGGCTAAGTTTGCAGCAAAGAATGAATGAAACACTTTGTTTTCAACAAATATGTGTAACTGACTAAAAGGTGTAGACTCACGCCGTGCAATTCATTTAAACTGAAAGGCGTGGCCGAGGCCCAACCAACCAAAGTATCCCTGAATTATAATAGCAAAACGTGAGGGTAAAAGTAAGGGATTGAAACAGATCCAGGTAGTACATTTCCAAGTATGCTACAATCATGCGTAAGTGAGTCATTGTTCCACGCTGGCAGAGTGATGCACCCTGGGATATCCAGGCCTGGAGCTGCTCGGCAGGGCAGATTACTGACTCACATGCTCACCATCCTCGGCGGTCACATGCCTCGTCCACTGAAGTCTGTTTTGCTTCGCATGAATGGGACATTGTGGAGAAGACGTGCGCGCAAGCTTTTTTTTTTTTTTTTTTTTTTTTTTAAAAAAAAGAGGATTTTAACGTGTTCACGCGACACACAGTAAAAGACAAAATGTTGTTAGAAAAGGGTTAAAGGTCAAGACGGCAGCGTGAGGCAGCGGTGACGGCTGATTGGGACATGACAGGAAATTAGACAATAGGAAGATGTCGAGAGGTACTTCTTGAAAAGTTTGTGTTTTTCAGTTTGAAACTCTTCTGACAGCGCAACAGATCACAAATTTGAAGTTTTTTTTTTTAAGGAACACTGATAAAAAAAAAAAAAAGGGGGGGGGGGGTGAAGAGGGGGGAAAACACGGTTCCATCCAGGGGGAAAAAAATGCTCTGTCTTTTGTTTCTCAGCATTCCTCTCAACATTCCTTCTGCTTAAAAGTTAAAGAGAAATATTTAACATACACGACAGGATGTGTTTTGTATTTTTTTTTTTTTTACGGCAGCAACAGCACAGAAGAATATTTTTAAATCGACCTTTCACTGATTTAGAAAAGAAACCACACGTTTCGCTTTCAGTCTGACCGTCACGCAGGAAATGTACCAAAAACATAACCACATCGTATCTTTGGAGTCATCTTGTCAGTGAATGGTAAACCACCACTCAATACGTTGATGCATCACCAGACGCTTACGAGCACCCAAGACACCGATTTCAGGTTTAGCTTCCCACACGAATGGAGAACTGGAGTCTTCGGAAGGTGACAGCTGAAGGGGTTTGTGACCAAAAGCAGACCAAAGATAACCTCTTGCACTGCCTCCGACATCACCCAGCTGTGTTTCAAGTCTTACTTGTCACATGTTTAAAGCTAGATTTACACCGGAACGATGTCTATTTGCAGATTCCAGTGGACCAGTCAAATTTGGTGTGGACAAACTGGTCCACTCTTGGGTTTTGATTGGCGTGGGGGTGAAAATAGCACCAATGCCACCACCTTGTGGCTACTCACTATAGCAACACATGCTTTAACCCTTTCCAAAGGCTGCAAAATGATGCTTTCCACTGGAGGCTGGCAAGACGGATTAAATACAGCTGCTCAAATACTCCTCTAAGAAAACAACCACAAATTCAAATAGTCAATACACGGGCAATTAATTCAGAGTAGTGAAGGAATTCTGAATGATTACCTGGTATAAAGAGACACATTTCCCCATTGTGTGCAATACTTCTGACAGCAACTAGAGGCAGACCCAGCCGCTGTGGTACCACTGCTGCCCGCAGCTGCTGCAGGTCACAAAAGTCATGGCATCCTCGTCAGGCCCACCGGGTCTCACCCAAGCCGGCAGGAAGAGGGCGCCCCTGGACACCTGGGTCACCCTGCAGTCCGAGCTGTCGCACTTTTGGCAGCGGAGCTTGCTCGTGGGCGTTCCCTCCAGCCCCTGTGGGAGCTGCCTCTCGCTCACCCCGCGCGACGTGTACTCCCCCCTCAGTTGACGGAGCTCCTCGCCGGCCATCTCTTCGGGCGACATCGCCGCGAAGGTCTCCGGCGCCAGGGTGCCACTCAGGAGGCCCTGCCGTAGGTGCTGGCTCTTGGGGTTCCTCAGGTTGGCCACCTTGCTCCTCACGCAGGCCTTGTGCTTCGGCAGGCTGCTGCCGTGGCGCTCGTGGACGTGGCGCTCGATGTCCTTGGCCAGGTGTGCGGCCCTCTCCTCGTCGGGAGGTTCGGGCCGGAGGGCGGCGAGGAGGAGCTGGACGCATTTGGATCTGACAGAGGAAGCTTCTGAAGGGGCAGCCTTGGGTGCTGAGGAAGAGCCCCCCTCTTCAGAAGCCTTCAAAGCAGACTGGGAAGCTCCCTCCCTGGAAACTCCTCCGTCCTCAGCCTCTCTGGTCTTCACGCCTCGCCCCTGCTCGCTGTACAGCCTTTTCCACCTGGACAGCAAGAACCTCGCCTGCTTCTTCACGGCGGCGTGGTCTCGGCACACCTTCAGGAGCCTGTACAGGAGCCGGGCCACGTCAGTGGTCTCCAGGTGCTCCGCCGTGACGTGCATCTTCTCAAGGTCACCCAGCAGGGCGAGGAGGTCGCTGTAGCTTCCGCCTGCACTCAGTCTCTTCTCTATCTGCAAGGCACACTGGACGAGGTCTTTTGCCTCCATGGCTGAGTGACACGTGATCTCCTTAAAACGCTTTTAAACACCTCACGGTGCAGATAGCCGGCTTCATAAATGCAGCCTTGTGCTTGTTGTAGTCAATATTCAGAAGCTTGTCTGAGCTGCGTTACCTGAACGTCCCCACGGCGCGAAACAACAAGCAGGAAAACAAACACACGTCTGCACGGGAGCGGCCATGTTGAATCCGTCCTCAAAATGGGGGGAGTACCCCTAGGATACCGCCAGGTGGAGCCAGAGCGCAATATGGAACTCGCACGAGGCGAAGCGTTCAAGTCTGCCTCCCCATCTCCTTGATTCGGTCTGAACATAATTTATTATTAGTTAAAAAAAAATTAAGCCCTGTTCCTATACTGATAATAATAAAATACTGCGTAACTGCTTGTAACATGTTCATGTCACCTGAGTTTGTTGTCACAACATGTGCTGTCAGTAAGACCAAATACAGATTATCGCTGCAGGGATTGAAATAACCGACAAAGGGGCTGATTTGTAGTTTGCTGAAGGATTTACCTTCAATGGCTGTGTGGTTTTAGTCGGGCAGATTTCCAAGAGGCGTAAAGTCAAACTTCTGCACGTCCAGACTTGCAATTCATGCTACACATGCAGAAGGCCCCTCAGAGAAGAATTGCACAGTGGCTGGTATCTGGCTGCATGCTGAGGCAGGCCCCACCCCCTCCTCTCTCTCCCAGCTGCTGTGCAATTACACAGAGAAGATGAATGAGTCTTTAAGGTGTAATTCAGGGCTTGTACAGTCCAGACACAAGATGTTTCCATGTCCAGCAGCCACTTCAGTGGGCCGCCTCTGCTTTTTTTCCCCTTCTGAGTCTGACATAATGACACATTTTCGAGATTGTGTGGGTGAAATGCAGAAATTCTAGGCCATCGAGGGGTTCGGTCATGCGCAAGCCGTGATGAGAGCCGCGCAAAAAAAAGACGATGACTTTACATGCTGCGTGGTTAAAGTTCGCAAGGCAGTTTTGTCGTCTACTTTGCTGAATCTACACGACCAAATGTAGGGTAGAAAACAATTCCACCTCAACAAGGAAATAACACATAATTATGGGGCCGGACAGACTCCTCCCTGTGACCTGAATTAAATTTACGCAGAAGTTTCCTGACTGTTAATCTTTAATTTGGAGAGACAACTGGGACCAAGGCCTGCGTGTCCAGTAGTTTAACTTTTTTTTTTTTTTTTTTTGTTCTTCCTGATTGCCCGTATGTCACCTCTTCCCTCCTCGAGCAGCGACAGACGTCAGTCAGCACTGTCTTTGCAGTTTGGTCACCGTCAGCGTGATTTCTCTCGTCGAGGCGCTTTCACTCAAACCTTCTAATCTTCTCATGTCGTGGACGCTCATCTGCCAGAAAAAGAAAAAAAAAAAAAACGTCCTTTACATATCAGAGGACGTTTGCCATTGTGGAGGACGCACAAAAACCCGCCGTGGCTCTACCAGTCACGCACAGATACCTCACAGACACACAGACAGGAGAGGCCATTACGTAAGCCGAGGTATGACATCATCGGCCCTCTTTACATTATGCCGCTTTAACAATGAGCTCGCAGGATTCACTCAAGCAGCCGATGGGTCCTGAGGGGGAAACTGGTGCTGTCATGTTTGTGTAAAAAGCCCCCCCACCCCCACCCCGCTGCCACCACCACCCTGCTTCCTCCGCCAGTCCAGGCCAAAGGCTCTTAGTGGCATTAATGTTCAACTTCCTCTGGTAATGTGCAACGTTAAGTGTGCGTTGCCGTACCCAGAAGATTTGTATTGCATTCCCCACCTCCAGCCTCGCTGTGCGAATGCGCACCGAGATGGGTGGGGTCTGGCTGGGCCTTCAGTGAACACGTGTATGACGGGGGGGCGAGGGGAGGGGGAGGGAAAAGGGGGGAAGATGAGGTGTTCCAGCAGTAGCCGGACCCCTCCTCCGTTTTTGTTTTTGTTTTTTTTCCACACCCCAAAACACAGCAGCAGAATTCGAAAAAAGCAGCACAAATCACCCCGCTGAAATCGCTGTCGCCGCTCTGCACTCCTACTCTGAGGGGAATGGAATTTTACCGGCACCGCCGCCACTGCGGCACACGTCGGCCAACAGGTGGCGCTCTCTGCATTGGGCTGGGATTCTAGTTTTCCAGCTCAGCCGAACAGTGGGGGGAGATCGGGGAGGCTGAGGAAGCGAGGCCCTGCTGTATCACATCCTGTATTTGTGGTCTCCGCCTCCTGTGAGCGCCAGACCCATGCCACTCTCCACAGCATGTACTGTATGCATGAGAGCGCGCACGCACGCACACACACACACACACACACAGTCCACACCCCGCCCAAGGCTCAGAGAGAAACCCTGAGGAGAAGCAGGAGGGAGGTTTCAGTGTTATACTGATCGCTTTCTTTGTGGTGCGTAGACGTTGGTGCCGGTCTACTTTGTAAATCCACAAACACACACGTTCCTGTGAGACACACAAACACACACACATACGCGTTACACATATGCGTTGTGTGTAAGTTCATGCTCAGAAGATGTTTATTTTGACACCACGAGTGCTGCAAAATGAGGCAAGCTTGAAAAAAGAAAAGACGGTGGCAATCTCTGAGGCAGAGGCAACACCCTTTGTGATGTCACAGGGGGCAGCGACACCTCCTCTCCCGGGTCGGCCGCATCCCCGCCAGCCAAGTGCTGGCTCCGCCCTCCCCCTCCCCGGCGCCGCCTTGCTTTTGTCCCCTTGTGAACACGTGGGAGGTCCGACAAAGGGTCACTTTTAGCAGGAGGCTAATCCCCACCGTTTTTAAGGGAAGGCTGGAAACAGCAGGCTAAATGAGACACAGGTTATCTATATTTTTCAGTCCTGGAGATCGAGAGAGGTTTTTGTGGTCTACTGGAGGATGGGAAAAAAAAAATCTCTTTTTCTCCCATTTCTTTTGTGATTAATCTGTACGTGATAAGCAAGTGAATTGATGGCGTTTGGATGTCGACTCTGGCAACAAAGAGGAGGCTCCACCACGCTGCTGCAAAAACAGGAGGGAAACAAGGCAGAAAGACAAGGGACAGCGTATTACTTAGCATTGTGGCTGATTGATTCTGACAGGCTCCGCCCCACTGGCCGCAAACGCGCGCGCGCACACACACACACACACACTGTCACCTTGATCACACATGACTGGAGGGGACCTTTTCTTGTGGTTCTTTGTCTCTCTCTCTCTCTCTCTCTCACTCTCTCTCTCTCTCTCTCTCTCTCTCTCTCCATGGGCTTTCTCTCTATTTTGACTGACTCTCTCAGAGGCCTTTGACACTGCAGTTTCTATTTCTGAGGTCAACAAATCAAACAAAGCGTTGCAGTGTTTTTTTGTTTCTTATTTTCTGTGCGCCTCGGGCTCTGAAACAAACGCACACACAAACGGGGCCACTGTCGCGTCGCCTTCTTGTGACCAGACTCGGAAACTATCAGAAAACTTGTTATATCAGCTTGTTTGTTTGTTTGTGTGCACGTGTGTGTGCGTGCGTTTTTTTTTTTCCTCCCTTTTCGACGCAGGGGGAAAGAATGAAAGGAGTTGAGGATGTGGCGTGATGCAACCGCCTCTCTTTCAAGACCTCTGCCGCGGTTTGAGTTTATTGAAAAGTGACGAGGCCCCGTGTTTACCGAAGGCAGCGACCTGAAACACACACACAAAAACGCACACAGACACGCAAAAAAAAAAAGAAAGAAAGCATGACAATTGATTTCTGAGCCGGAGGATGTGACGCACCAAAACTCTCGGTGTGCTGCAGACCATATGTTCCCTCCCAGGGCTCAATTAGGCACATTGATTCGCCGCACACACACACACACACTGACCGGACACATGCTCGGCCTTATGGGAAATCCACCACCGTGGGGGCGAGGAGGTTGGGGACTGAAATAAAAAGCACATCCTGCAGGGCTCACACCTCGACCTCGCCGACTCGCTGGAAAAAGGTGAATTCCAGCAGTTTGTACGCACACGCACACGCACACACACACACACACACACACACACACCCTGCTCATAAAATGGCAGTCTTTACAGTTTGAACCCAGTGGGGGTGAAAAAAAAAAGGAATAAAAGTCGCACAACGTCTCGGAGGTGGTGCAGGTGCGGCGGGTGGGCGTGTCAGATAAGAGCTGAAAGCACTTTTGTCCGTGCGTCCACCCCACTGTGTGTGTGTGTGTGTGTGTGTGTGTGTGTGTGTGTGTATGTGTGTTTGTATGTGTGTAGGAGGGTGGTGGCACCCTGCGCGTACCAGCGATGTGACTATCGCAACCCGCTCTGCACCGTTATCTCCTCTCGACCCGATAAGAAGCCAGATTTTTTTCTCTGACTTCATGGCAGCTTGGAGAGCCTCTATCGGTTCCTCTGAGCGTCATTAGGCGAGTTTTTTCCAAAAGCAGACAATGGAAAAACAAACAACAAGTAACTACAAGAACACAGCACGTACTGTTTACTGTGCTTCTGACATTTTTAGCCAGAGACCCCCTCCAGCTTTAAAACCCCTCCTGGTCATTTCCGTTGGGTGATTGAGCCTGAATTCCAGATAGATAGGCCACAGTTTAGATGGTCCGCTGGGGCCTGCAGTGTGTGTGTGTGTGTGTGTGTGTGTGTGCGTGCGCTGGACAGGACGTTGCTTAACCCCTTTTGCACCTTTTATAATTCACCGTCCGACATCCTCTCTTTCTGCTTCACTTCCTGGCCGATTCCTCTCCTCTCTCTCTTCCTGCTCCCACTCCTCCGCATCCTCCCGCCTCGCGCCGCCTCGCGCCACCTAGAACCACCCCGTCCACCAGCCACTGAGCCGCTGAGCCGCTGAGCCGCTGCCTCCGTTGTCTATGCAACTCGGACGCTCGATTAACGACCTGGATAATCAGAACCGCAAGGGCCTCAAAGTGGAGCTGGCGGCAGGAAGCCGTAAAGACGTGGTTGAAAATAAGTAGGAAGGAGGATGAGGAGCAGCCATTATGTGCGGCAGGGCACGCTGAGATGTCGCAGGAGTCTCTGGCTGGGTGCGTGTTTGTGTGCCTCCTTCAAATTCCTGCCGTGTCATGTGGCAAAGATATTAGCAACCGGGCCGAGAACTGCGGTCAGCACATCCCTCTCAATGACCCCTTTCGGCGATCAATAATGACTAAGCAGGCATGCGTGCACGCACGTGCAGTTCAGTTGAAATGGATGGATGGATGGATGGGAGGAAACGGCAAACATATTTTGTGTGAAAAACGGCACCCTCCATCGCCTCCTTTCAAGATTAATCTCCACAGCTCCCCCCGGCTAGTGTTGCAGTCAAGACGGCAGCAGCCGAGACATTTTCAAAACTAGAGAGTATCGAGATCGAGACAAGACCAAGACTTTATATGTCAAAGGAAAATGACAACAAAACAAAACAAAAAATCAGAGTATCATTTTTACATTCAAGTTTGCCTCTAAATTGAACAGCAACCTCTCTTTTCAGCAAGGTATCTTTTAACAATTTTCTTTAAAATGTTGCTGCTTTTGCCGACTATTTTGAACCATTTTCAAAATAGCAATTTTACTTTGTAAAATTAAAAAATAAATTAACTTGGAATAAGGGGATGTGTTTCTCTGGGAGTCACAAACAGAGCTCAGAACGGCAGCAGCTGAATTCCTTTCGGTTATTATCGTGTCACTGTAGTGAGTGCAGTGCTGAGTCTCGACCTGTCTTGATCAAAAACCCTGAGTCGGCCCAGTCCGAGACCGAGACAAGACCCAGTAAAAAAAATACCTTGGGACCAAGACCCTTGAGAAGTGGTCTGGAGACCACTGGAGTACTCTAGTACTGCAATACTACCTCCAGCTGAAGAAAATTAGCCCCATAAGGCCTAAAGACCCCTCCGGCCCTCTAGATGACTGGCAGCCCGACAGCCCGAACCCTCCTCCAGCCACAAGTATTTGACCTGCGACCTGCTGAACATGTGGAATCCGTGGCGTCCAGCAGGCCCAGACTGCAACCGTGCGCAGGGGGGTGAAGGCGCAACGAGGGTGGCGCGATGACACACATTGACTTTTTTTTGTGTGTGTGCAGTCTCCACGTCAGGAGTGCAGGTCATACTCTTTTGATGTACTTCACTTTGAACCGCGGCTCTTTGTAGCTGCGGCCTGAAAACCACAAATGCTGCGTCTCACTTCCCTTCTCCTCACCGTGTAGCATTCTCCACCAAAAGAGGAACTTCTGCGCAATGCGTCGGGCTGCAGCCGCGGAGAAACTCGCACAACAGGGGAGCAAAGGACAAACTGTGTCGTCTGTCTCGCGCCAAGTGGAAGGCTTCACTTCCCCTCCATGCTAGAACGAAAGCCGAGCAGAAACTGTTTCAATTGGCCGTTTGATCCGCCGCCCGAGCGGAGTCGCCTTCAAAAGCACGAACCCAGACGCAATTTTAATCAATCCACCTTCTGCTGAACATCGCCTGCTTCCCACATGAGCATCAAAGCTGCGCCGAGGAGCGTGTCTTATTGGCCCCGTTCAATACCAATCGACTTTGTCTCCGTCTCTGGAAGACAAGTCTGGAAGGCCCGCGGCTGGTCACATGTGCTCCGATACTGACGGACGGCGAAGCAGAGCAGCCGCAGCCGGGAGTTGAAAAGAGGAAACGTTCTTCTTTTCCTCCTCTCTGCGCGGAGCAAAGGTTCACCATCTTACCCCGACTGCCCGTTACATAACAAGTCAAATTATGAGGGGAAAGGAACATGGGAGGGAAGGCAGTGGAAGAGGGGCGGAGGGGCGGGGCTCAGATGATGTCATAAACTCGCAGCAACATGAGGCCATCGAGTCAGCGGGGCAAAAAAACACACATTTTTCCTCTTCATTCCCTCATCAGAGTGACATTCCGAGATGGAGTGAGAGCGGGGCCCAGAATTCCAGCAGACGGGCTGAGTGTCCATATTTGGCAACTCTGGGGAGAAGAGAGCAGAGGAGAAATGAAGAAAAAAAAAAAGGAAAAGGAAAAGGAGGCGTGGGCCAAAATCCAACATCAGGTTTTGATCAGAGCAGCACTGATGTGGAGTCGGCACCCGGGCCTTTAAACCTCAGCTCGTCTGCTGCTGCTGCAGAGGAAGATTCAATCTGGGGGTCCGCATCAGGTTTCAGGGTGTCCGGGTCTTTCTGTCAGAGTCAACAACAACACGACGTGATTCACAGCATAATAAAGCGCTTTTATCCCGCAAGTGCCAGAAAACGCGAGGAGAATCGAGCTCCTCGGCGACGCCCCCTTCGGGTTGGACGTGAGGCCACCCCTCCTACCCCACCCCCTCACCCCCCCCAGGCAACAGACGCTTCTATTTGACGCATAAAGACACATTCAGCAGCTTCACATCTGACGAAACAAGTGGGCAGGAAGCAGAACAGACGCCCCCCTTGTCTGCAGCCGCGCGTCGCCACTTTCAGAAATAGCCGCTATCGGCCCATTTGAAATCCAGCCGCAAAGGATTGTGGGTGCGCCTGGTCGGGGGGGGGGGGGGCAGCCAGGGCTCCCACTTCCTCCTCCGTATGCGACGCCGATTGCAGAAGTCAGCTCGGGCTCCGCCAGGTGGCAGAAAGGTCACTCTCTGTTCTCCAATCAGGCCTCTTCCTCCTCCCTGCTCGTCAGGACATCTCCTGTCATGAGTCGTGTTCCGCGGAACAACACGGAACAGAACCAAGCAGGTCGCACCGGGGACGACGTTGTCTCTCGATTGTTAAGAATCCCCCAAGAAAAAGGAAAAGGGGGAAACAAAAAGACCCAAGTTTGATAAGGAGGCGCTGCATATTTCAAGGAGCAAACTGCTGAGAAACAGGAAACGAGCCAGCAATCGCTATGAGAAGGATGAATTTCACCAAAGACAGCTAAGGGGTGCACCAAACCTCTTTTTTTTGTTGTTTTTAAAGGTCCAGTGTGTCATATTTGGCTTAACTTACGATTTTTATATTGGTACAAGATTGATATACTGCCCATAAATACATTAGTAAAAGTGTATCATCGCAGTACAATTAAAGTCATTTGGTTTTCCTACAAAAATAAACCGGTTCCTTTTTATATATAATATTTATATATAAGAATATACATATAACACGGTCTTGCTCCCAGTTAGTTGCCATCTTGCACGACCATATTTCTAAGGAAGCCCGGTGTGGACAATCCAGCTGCTAACGGGCCCACCCACCGCCGGGTTTTAATGAGCAGCCACAGGACCTGACGTGGAGCTGTTGAAGAATGTCGGCCTCATGATGATGATGATGATGACGATGTCAAGCGCGGTTGGAAAGACGAAATCTGCAAAAGTTCTCCCTCTGCTCGGTAATAAACAAACCCAAACAGGCCTACATTCCTGAAACAATGGGCGCCCGCCACAGCAAAAGCGCTGCTTGTTCAGCTCAGGGTCGTTTCTGGGCGAGGCGGGGCCGGCTGTCACGGCGCGGCCAACATGTTGTCCTTGTAAAGGGAACCTTATCTGAACGGTTTCGGTGCAGCGGAGGAAGGGACGGCCCACATTCTTTGGCGGTGAGCTCATGTTTGAGTACCTTGGCCCGAGAGAAAACCAGCGCTTTCTCCAGTTACCGTCCCTCCTCTCGTCGTGCCCGCTGGTCCGGCCGGTCGGGCGACCAGAGGTGCCGGCAACACGGTGGAGTTTGCATCAGTGCGAGGACGGAGGTACTGGTTCCCCTTCCGGGGAGCTGAGGAGCAGATAAAACCAGCCCCTTGTTTCTTCACCCCCCCCCCCCCTCAAAACACTGAAAACTGTTCAAAAACGGACTCACTTCTGCGTTGAACTCCATGAAATAATCCACTGGAATGCTCTGACAACATTACTAGTGCGGGAAAATCCGCCAGGATGTGCTGAACACATTATGGGATGGCTTTGGCAGTAGTTGCCTTGAATGTCTCGTAGAATGTGATTTCAGGGGGTGAATGTCTATTGCGCAACATGCGGCCGTCATTACAGAAGTGAATGCCTAAATTTGTTTTTAACGTTCCGAGAGCAAAGCTTTGTGTTATCATCACACTCAGTTGTGCTGTGCTGGGCCATAAAGGAGTCGACAAAGCGTCATGGTTGATATTTCAGGCTCTTTGAAACAGCCGACGGGATTTTGCACACTGGGAATTCTCTCCATCCCTTTTAATTTGTCCATGTTGGAAATGGTTCTCATTCAACACTAAAGTGTTGCCACACCTGTCAAGCACTTGTCAGCTTGACTCTGACTTTGGTGCACTCACAATGATGGCAGAGCATTATTTCATAAAACTGCTTCCAATGGAGTTCAATGCTGAAACTTTTTGAACAGTAGCGTTGCTGTTTGTTCGCTCGCGCTCCAAATACGGCTGCACGCCGGCAGGAAAGAGTTGGAAAAAATGAGGTAACAATTTTTGTGTGTGTGTGTGTGTGTGTGTGTGGGTTGGGGGTGGGGGGGGGGGTCATTTGTCTTCACGCCCTCGCTGACGGAGCAGCGGCGCTGTAAACAAGGGAAACAGCGTTGACAGGGAGGCTGGCCGCTGGCTGCACCTGCAGAGGAGGACAAACACCCTGTGGGCTTCGTACCCTCCCACCTGCACGTCCCCCCCCCCCCAAACCACCACCACCGTCGTCCTTTTTTCCCCCCCTCACCCTATTGCCACAGTCGATTCGTCACAACGGAGGGCCGCTAATTAGCGCGAGCTTCCACGGACCAGTGAGACGGCACGACAGCTGTCAGCAGGGGGCGGGTGGGGTCAGGTGGGGGATCGGGGGGCCACCGTCCCCACAATCAGACAATGGCTGTGGTTTCCCGCCGCTGGTGTGTTCATACTGTGTAGAGACGGTGATTGGGGTTGGGGGGGGTGGGGGGGTGGGGTTTACAGAGGAGAAGAGACATGAAACACACTTTCTGCTTTGTGAATTTTTTTCGGGGGGGCGGGGGGGGTCTGCTGGGAGGCTTTATCGGCCGACTTCCTGTTTTCAGACGGATGTTCTGTTCTGTTTTGGCACGGTCACAAACTGCTCGGGCAAACACGCCTCCGAGCAGATTAGATTATTACGACTGTTATTATTATTATTATTATTCTTGTTGTTGTTGTTGTTGTGTCAACTGGCACCGCTGGCATCTTTGTCCGTATAACATTGGTCGAGGCAAATGGGAGAAAAACAGGTGGTTGGACGGAAGCCCAACGCAACGCCTGACTTTTATGAGTTGAAACACTTCAATACTGTTAATGCCACTTAGGATCCTCGAGGTGTCGCTGACGCACACACACACACACACACACACACACACACCAAGAACCACAAAACACAGGCTGAACGGAACTCCCCCGCCTGCCTCTGTTTTTGCACCTAAAACAGGCTGTAAGAGTGGGAGCAGGGAATTATATCCACCATGTTAGAAAGAGTCCATTCAACAACTTTGCCGCCACAAATAACCCCTGCTGGGTCATAAAAAAAAAGGCCTTTTAAAACCCACGCACAACATCATAACGTCATTCTCAACATGCCAAACATCCAGAGCTTCATACCTCCTCATTCATTTGTGTGTGCGTGCGTGCGTGTGATGACATAAGCAATATGTAAGTGGTTGCAGCGATCCCCCATCTGCTGCTGCTGCTGCTGCAGCGGCGGCAGCAGCAGCAGCAGCAGCAGCAGCAGCAGCAGCAGCAGCAGCAGCAGCAGCAGCGGCGGCGGCGGCGGCGGCGGCGGCGGCGGCGGCGGCTCGGTCGAATTTCTGAGGAATGCACAACAGGAGACATTCAGGGAAGGGAGGGAGATAGAAAGAGAGGGGGAGGGTCGGTGTCACAATACTGGCCAGAAAGGGTTGGTGTGTGTGTGTGTGTGTGTGTGTGTGTCTAGGCGGGTTGATGAAAACATGTGCCGAGGGACGATGGCGACAACGCAGCTCAGAAACGCTTCAAACGTGAAGTGATGGGAGCGTGCTAGCGTGCTAGCGCGCTAGCGTGCGTGCATGTGAGCGTGTGCACGCACGCACAGAAAGCGCTCCTCCACTATTTGTGGGCCCCTTCCACCCGGAAGGCTGAGATGAATTCAGGCATTACATAAGAGGAAGATCCGACAGGACAAGCACAGCGGCCCGCACAGATGCATTCTGGGGGATTACGGGTGATATCGGGAAAATCGCACAAAGAGGGGGTGGGAGGGGCAGAGGATCTGTCTGTCTGTCTGCGAGTCTAACCTGTCTGGTACCTGTTGTGAGTACGCCTGAAAACACTGCTGCAAACAGGTGGAACAACGGCTCAAAAGATTTCAAAATAAAAGCCCCCCCCCCAAAAAAAAAGAATAAACTGAATCAAAGTTGAAAATTGATGCTTTCAGTGTCTAAATCTGTTTTC
Source organism: Nelusetta ayraudi (assembly GCF_046127955.1). Lineage (NCBI taxonomy): Eukaryota > Metazoa > Chordata > Actinopteri > Tetraodontiformes > Monacanthidae > Nelusetta > Nelusetta ayraudi. The sequence goes on from NW_027466246.1 coordinate 252,872, forward strand.
CTGACAGGACCCACAAGGCAGGAGAAAACCAACAAAACCCCTAATATTGGTGTACAATTCCAACGCTATGGCACCTTCAGCAGGGACTCCTTTGAGGAAGCAGAAGCTAGTTTGTTAAACTTCCTAACGTTGCCACTCGGCAGGGGAGGAGGCGGGGAGGGTGAGTTAATTGTTAAACAAAATAAAGGAGGAGGTTTTGCAAATGGGAACTTTGCCATGCTGAAAACATTCATCATGGGAACTTGTGCAGTTGTCTATCTATATATATATATATATATATATCTATATCTATATCTATATCTATATGCTTTGGCAAGTGTCACGTCTTCACGAAAGCCTCGGCTTGCGTCACTTGTCGACCGTTTTGAGGCCCCGGGACAGCTCGGTATAGTCCGCCTTATACAGACCGACAGACAGACAGACAGACAGACAGACAGGCAGGCAGGCAGACAGACAGACAGCTTGCTGGCAGGTTGTCGAGCCCCCTCGCTGTGTAGCGTGAGGAATGTGTGAGCTGCCAGAAGCAGAGAGCAGCAACAGATAACAAACTCCGATGGGTCTGGGCATGTTTTGGTCCTGTGCCTCCAAAAATGCAAAGAAACACACGCATGTACGTGCGCGTGCACATGCACAGTCTGTCTCGGATAGTGAAACGTAAGCTGAGTCAATCCAAACACCGCACCGCACCGCACCCCCTCGGTAAGTGGCTCTGAAGCAAAGCGCAGCTGAGCAGCGCCTCTGAGTCACAGCCATCGACTCCTGCGGCCATCTGCCCCACGGCAGCTCCTTCCCACGGCCACGGCCATAAAACGCAGGAGAGTTCTTTCACATTTGAGTCAGCAATCTGTTTGCGCGCCAGAGTTAATTCTCCAGCACCCCCCCCCACCCCCCACCCCCCCGCTTTGTGCGTTTATTGAAAGGAGCTGCGGTGCTGCTGACGCGCTCTGGCGCGGGGATGAGACGTAATCCTGGATCAACATTTTCATAACGGAGGGGAGCTGAGGGCACAGAAAAATAAATCGCCAATATACGATCTGGAGAATCCACTCAACCACCCCCCCCCCCCCCCGCACCCCCCCAGTTTCTTTTTTTTTTTTTATCTGCTGGGCTTTTTATCCAGCTCTAATTGTGTTTAGATGTAAACCAGGCCCGCAGGTTGCACTGGTTCCAGATATGGAGCTCCGTTCGCAGGAGGTTTGCCTGGTACCGACCCAAACTGCTGCTGCTCCGCCTCCCCTGAGAACATGTTGCGTGTGAGGTGATATTCTTTCCACTCAGCATTTTTTTTTTTTTAACCCACGTGTTTTCAATTCCATCCACTCCCACGCACGCGGATGCACACACACGCATCTCTTCTTTATTTACTAATTACGCCCTTCGGTGAAAACCAGCAGCGTTTGCGAAGCTGTTTCCAGCGGAGGGGAACGGGGAAAAAAAAACAAAAAACGGTCACACTTTTGCAACGTCACACTTCATTCGGCAAAACCTGTTTCCAGCCAACATTTTTCATCTTAGCGGTTTTTGGAAAAGAAGAGACCCCCAAAAAACACCTCAAGCCAGTTAGGGCTTTTTTTTGGGGGGGTGGGGCGAAAATATTGGAATCCAAACTTCAAAATGCACATTAAAAAGCTGCAGCTGAGACTCAACTAATGACGGACGCTTCCCCACAAGTCAACGCAGCCAGCACGAGAGGAAAGCGCCCTCCGATTCTTAGCAGTCAAACTAACTGCGGGAGATAATGACTGTTGCTGGTCTCAGGAGTCAGCCAGGGGAGCTAAGCGAGGGCTTTTCGTGCACTTTCATTTGTGGTAAAATTACAGACTGCACACTGAGAACAGGAAAGACAAAATTACCCACCGATTCTTTTCTCTCTCTCTCTCCCGGTTGACAGCTTGCAGCTAAACTGCATGAGGTTTTGAATGAGGTGAAGTCGTGTTTACAGTTCAACTCATTGAGAGAGGCCTTTGAAAATAGGCAGGTTGGAAATCTCAAAGGACAAAGTAGGTCAAGCCAGACTCCACATGGAAAGCATGAATCCTCCACAATGGGTTTTTTTTGGGGGGCATTTATGCAAAATTCATCACAAGTAGGTATGTACATTCTTTCCTTATTCATTATCCCTTTTATCCACTTGTGCCATTGTTGGTTTTTAAGATGGTATTTCCCGTCAAATTGTGCTGTACACTCACGCCTCTTAGTCACACTTCCACACATCCGTCAAATCACCGGGAGACGTTCCAACTCGAGCGGCGTTGATGAGTCGGAAAGACAGACAGACAGACCGTGGGTTGTGCAGCCCCGGGGTCTCTAAATCCTATCTCCCTGACTTCCTGTCTGGCTGTCACGGGTTATATAAGCTGCGGCTCTGCAGAGTGACGGGACCTGCTCGTCTCGCTGAAGTATCTGTCAACATCTGTATCTCTTAGGTGCTGTTATTTTTTTAAAAGGTTGGCAAAACCCCAGGAAGGATGGCTGCAGCCCTGATAGAGCTAATCCTGATAAAGAAACCTAACAATCATAATAAAACAACAGTGCTTGATTCCAGAGGCGGTCTATTGCTGGGCCTGAGACCCTAATAAAAGACAGCAAGACGATCCAGCTGATCAGCATCTCGTCAGCGCCCATCAGTCGGCCTGTGTCCGCTTTTGTTTGCCTGAGGTGTACCACCGCCAGCTCACGTGAGATCCTCAAAGGTCGCACACCCAAAAGTAGCAGATTGTTAATGCTACGGCCGCTGTCAGACACACGGACAAAAAACATCTCTGTCAGTAAAGACAGCGGGCGAGCTTAACTGTAGCTGGAAGCGCATGTCGTCCTATTTGTCGAGTAAGCAAGGCCTCTCAATTCAACTCAGACATTTGGCCCCTTTGGCCACTAGGCGCTCTTATGACATACATGTGCCAAAGAGGAAAAAAAAGAAAGTGGAGGACAGAGGGTGGGGGGTCCGTCTGGCACCACTGTTGCTGTCAGTGAGCAAGTTGATCAGCTTAAAAAAAAAAAAAAAAAGCAAATGCAGTTGGAATGTGACGGCCGCCGCTTGCTAACATTTAGCCCATTGTTTTCATATCAGATGCTGGGAAGGAAAAAAAGAGGCAGACAAGAGAGTGCGTTGTCGGGGGAAACCTGGGCACTGACGCAACCGCTATCTAATCCCATCGCCGCATTAGCTCGCCGGAATGTAAATGTGATGCGCATCTGTTCGTTTTTTAATCTTCAGATTGCCAACGGTGCATTTCAGGAGAGGCAGCAGTCGGAGGCTCAGCGCTGTTTCAAACTGCTCGGGTCGTCTGACTGCAACTGCATCGTCCAAATGTCAACACACTTTGTGAACTGTTTACCGCTGTCCCCTTAAAATACCCACATGACTACAAAGGGAGTGCACTCGGTCACTTCTTTCCATTCTAAACTGCTCTCGTAAAAAAAAAAAACCTTACGCTTTAACTGAAGCATGTCCTTTGCATAACCCCGACAAAAAAAAGCATTGGCATTTCAGCTTCTACTCGCCACGGCAAAGTTCGTAATGTCTCCAATTCCTAATATTCATCTGCAAATTATATGAAGCAATAAAAACAAGGTTGTCAACCATCTTGTAGGAGCCAAACCAATACATCAAATCTACTGGGACCAAAGTTTTGTAGCTGCTCAGATTTTGGGGGGGCGTTTGAGAAGATTTTTTTGTTGTGGGAAAAAAAACGAGGTCAAGAGTGGGCCTGTTTCTGGGAAGTAACCCTGCACTGACCACTGGGGCAGAGAAGAAGAAGAAGAAGAAGAAGAGGAAGCAGGGGGAGGGTGAACCAGGCAGCACAAGAGAGAAGGATCCAGTCCGTTTCTTTGCCTTCTCCAGAACCAATTCTTGATTGCAGTTTGTCATTTTAATCCTCCATCCTCCAATCCCCAACGGAGCAGAAGCTCCGATAATGTTCACGACAAGCCACGGCGAGGAGGAATACTCAGTTCAGAGATACTGGACTGCCTTGCTCTCAATTGGCCAAAGTTTAGGCCGCAGCTTTCGTATCCCTCGTGCCCTCGTGTGCCATTCTTGTGTTCCCCCCTTCAATGCTTTTTTTTTTTAAACAATCAACCGAGGAATGTTGGAGAGACTGAAGCTTACCTGTCCTATCATCCAACAATCCCCAACCACCACCACCGCTGCTCAGCAGGGACACTGGACCTTGGGGCCAACATTCCACCCTCCTCCAATGTCCAGCGAGCCCCAAACTGCACCGGAATGCTAATCTGTTGTGTAACAACTGGGACGGAGCCGCAGCTCTGCCCATGCCAACCCAAACATTTACACTGCGACATGAAAAGAAGCCCAAAGGGGGTTTCCCCCAATTTCCTCTAATGTGGTTCAGCTTCTGACACACAACTGTTTGTACCCATCTGTACCACAACACATCCATCCATCCATCTGTTTTCCATCATCACCTGCTGTGGAAGGTGTTTGACTGAGCTGACAAACTGCTGTCTTCAGGATCTTTGTCCTCTCCGTCTCTTTGGAGATCAAGCTGTTTCGGTTTTGGCTGCGACAAAGTCCCATTCTGTGAATCACAGTGATACCTCGGCTCCTCATGAAAAGATAAACAACACATCCGCCATGTTTGCCCACACCAACGAGGGTACAATCGTCTGCGCCAAGGCACGCCGGCCCAGGCTTACCCGGCAGAGTGCTTCCTGCGCAATCATTACACATTGTTGTTGTCGCTGTCTGCTTTTGGCGGGGTGCCTACGCTGGGCCACAGAGAGGGTTTTTGGAGGGCACCGCTGGACAATGGTGAAGGGGGCGGGGGGGCGAAGAGCGTGGGTGGCGTTTTTGGATCTGGGCCCACAGTGCCGAAAACGGGTCATGTGCCGAAAAAGCGGACAAAGAGGGTGAGTCGGTGCTGGTCCGGGCAGGAGTCCAGCCAGTCAGACTTGGAATGGCGTAGTTGGAGGTGCAAGAGAACGTAGGCACACGTCTGACTGAAGCCTTTATGTCTGAGGGCGGCGCCTCAACGGACAAAAAGACACAGGGAGCAGCTGTATCCCCGTGAAAAGACCAACGGGAACTCGGGCATCTGCGATTCTATTCAGCGAGCAACCGTCCAGCTCTCTTTGGTCCGGCTGTTCTGGGGGAATTACAGAGGCCTGCAGGAAGTCCTGTGTGTGTGCCGGAATACAGTGCAAGCAGAACAGGAATTAGCGTGTCAACGTCTCCATGCAGCTTCATTAGTCCTCTCATTTTCGCTCAGGTTCTGTTTCCCAGGTTTGCTTGAACAACTTGGCCTCACGTCGCTTTACTTCACTCGTCCTTCATTGTGGGAACGATCCGAAGCGGCAAACAAGTCCGCACACCACCATAGTTCATTAGTCATCGACAAGTCCTTTCATCTTTTGAGGCTGAGATAGTGGAGACATGGCACAAAGGAGTACAGGAAAGAGCAATCAGCCTCTAGACTTCCTGGTTGCAACAACACATTTAGTCCAACAGGTCCTGTTTTGGAAGGCGATAGTACCCTTCAACTGCTTCTCGAGTATGATAAACTCTTCCAGAATTAGAACACTGACTTATTGTTGCTGTTAAACCATTTAGCACACGGAAACCTACTGGTTCTATGGCCTATTTTCCCAAGTGGAGCAGCCGCCGCAACGGTAGGTGGCAGGTTGCACTTTGAGAATTGAGCTTACAGCGCAAAATCAAAAGTCATTGAGGTCTTGTTATCTTTATTGACGGGTTGTTGTTGACCCAGTTGGAGGCGCATTATCAGCGCTGCTCTGTCTGCGGCACTCTTCTTCTAAGGCAATAATTGCAGATCGTCACTGTTGTCTGTCTTAAATCAATAAACGGCTCACTTAAGGGAGCGCCACATCATGATACAGAGTTCTGAAGGAGTCCGGACTATCAAGTATCCCACGGCTGCTGTATGGCGGCGGAGAAAGACATTCTTACCAAACAAGTTTCAGAATGACTATTTCATTCTTTACTATACTATTCTATTCTCTTCAGTCAGGCTGGATAAGATGTCGTCATTTGCTAGTTTTGGCCCACATCTGTGGAGTTTGCATGTCTGTTGCTACAGAATCATAATTTAAAAAAAAAGAAAGTGTATCCTAGGTCAAAATAACAGGCCACATGATGTTTTTCTCCAGTGTAATAAAGCTGCTCTAGTTTTAAGTTTTGATGGCCGTAATGCACCAGATAAGGAGATAAAAAAGTGTTTATGAGAGGATGTGCTGCACCAGGCAACACCCTCAAAACAACATTGATATTGATGCGCAACTTTCTGTTCATCGCCTCGAATAAATTCTCTCTTGGATTTCATTTTGTTGAGGGACAATTTCAGCGGCAAAAAAGTTCTTTAACGTGCATTTTGAGGAATGTTGCGTTTGAAAATGTTCAAAACAATTGCATAATGTAATGCACAAACAAAAGAGAAAGGCCACACCGAAGAGGAACTGCAATGCTGGCGCTTTGAGAGCTGTTCAGACTTTGCTGGTGACTGGAGCTCATTTGTTCACATTGAGTTGAAAAAAAAAAAAATCAAGCTGAGCGACTGAAAAGAAAAAACACAGGTTGTTCCCTCTTTTAAAAATTGGATCAAAGGTCAGGCTCAACCTCCCCGAGGGGATTGGAGAAAAAAATCCCAAACTGCTCCTCAGGTTGCGGATGCATGAAAACGGACCGTTCTGATTGTTCCGGACAGTGGCGAGGAGCGGGGGGTGGGGGGGGGAAGAAAACACATCCAACATCAACCTTTTGTGTTGCCATCACATGAGTGCTCGACCATCTCAATGAGACAATTCACTTCCTTTAGACAAAACAACATGTGGTGCCGGATTCCTTGGATGCCTGGAGTGGCTGGTGAGCAAAAAGGTTTTGTTTTGCGGACGCGTTTGTCCTTGACCGACAGAAATCCTGAGCGCAGCACAGCGTGAGCTGGGAGATCAGTTAAACATTGCAAAAAAAATTAAAGCCAAACGCGTTTCTAAATTTGTCTCTCTGATACCTTGCCAGCTCTTTGAGAGGTGATACAGCAGAAGCAGATACATTGATACCACGTCAATGTGTATCTAAAGGCATTTCTATCCAAAGAACAAAACTGATCCAAAACCTCACTGTTTGTTGTGTTACCCAAGTTAAAAAACAACAACAGCAATATTCAAATCCTTCCAGTCAGTTGTCTGAGGTATTTTCCCATCAGCTCTCATTTATCATAACCCACCACTTTTAGAAAAACTTAGGGGAAGTTGCAGCGCGAGGCTGTTTTGGTTCTCGTCTGGTTCGTGGAACCCACAGGACTGCCAAATTATTAAGGAAGTCTTTGTTTTGCGGTTACTTTGACCTGACTGCGAAGCTCGGCCAGTAGTCAGTTTTCCCTATCGCTTGACGGGAAAAAGATCTGAGTTTCTTGCGTTTCCGCTCACAACCCAAAGACATTCACGTTAGGCCATTTAGCAACTCTAAATTATCCATAGGTGCACAAGTACGTGAGTAGTTGCTAACCCAGCGAGCCTGAGTGCAAGAGAAAAAAACGAGAGGCTGTTGTGTTGATGAGCGAAAGGCTGCGATAGCGTAGACCTGAGACATGGTGGATGTGGCCCCTGGGAAGAAGGTGGGCCGGAGTCCAGCTTCCTTGTTGTTTCTACCTTGCACCCGTGCTGTTAGAGGTCGACCTCGCCGCACCGTGACTCAGTGCCAAGCCCGCGGGCGTTATCGGCGCTCCGCCGACCTCAGCCACAGGAAATAAAAAACAAAACCCCGCGTCAAGCGGCGGTGAGATATGTGTTTATCAAGAGCGCTAAGTGGGCCGCGCTGACTCCAACTTGAAAGGCTCCCTCTGCATTCAGGTTCGACATTGAGAACTCGCCCGACTTGTCGCACCCGGATCGATGTGTGACCATTTAACAAATCGTGGGCCATGCCATAATTCCGCCTCTTGAAAAGTCAGACGTCCACGTGTTGCACAACGAGGCCTTTGAGCTCCTCTCCTAGTCTCATGCCACATACATCATATGATGTAACGGCATTTATTGGGAGGCCCGGAGAGAAAATGAGATCAGGGTCGGGGGCGGGGATTGAGCCATCCAACTCCCCTCCCCGACCATGTGATTCCCCTCTCAAAACAAGCCAAGAGCACACTGTGGTCTGCAATGTATATGTTTCATAAAAACCCTTCTCTCTTTGAATACATAATGGGTGGCATTATGAAACATGGAGGACGAGATCGAAGCAAAGCGTCTCCTGGCAGACAGATAGATAGATAGATAGATAGATGGATAGATAGATAGATGGATAGATAGATAGATGGATAGATAGATAGATGGATAGATAGATAGATGGATAGATAGATGGATAGATGGATAGATAGATAGATAGATAGATAGATAGATAGACAGATAGATGGATAGATGGATAGATGGATAGATAGATGGATAGATGGATAGATAGATAGATGGATAGATAGATAGATAGATAGATAGATAGATAGATAGATAGATGGATAGATAGATAGATAGATGGATAGATAGATAGATAGATAGATAGATAGTGTTGTGGAAAAGAGCGAAGATGCCGATGCAGGAATGCTGGGATAATAAGTAATTTAATGAACAAACAATAAAATAATGGATCGGAGCTCCGAGGCACAAAACACAGTAAAAATGGGAGTGCGAGTGCATGTGCAAAGAGGGAAGGAGGAAGAAGGTCTTTTATACAGTAGACCGGGAGGGGAAGAGATAAGGAAAGAACAGGGAGGAGAACAGAGAGAGACAAACCAACAACTATACGATAGTTGACCGATTTCACAGCTCATATCCTGTACAGGGAGAGGATGAGCACATCCGTGGCAGGCCATAAAGGAAAATGAAATACGATGCATATATGTTAACCTAGGATTCTAACAGTTTACACGTGCTACTAGTGATCATACAATATAAACCAAGATAAAGAATAACACAAGAATACTTTTCCATTACATTCCCCCCTTTTGATCATTCTTGATCACAGGACACACACGTGAAAACATCCACACAAACATCAATTCGTACCCACCATGGGCTTTGGATACAAACGTCATAACTTGGACTGTCACACTTCCCGTGATCGCAAAGGCAAGAATCTGAAAAGCACATGGTAATACGAACTTACAGTTGTACTAAAAATAACTCTCATTAAACATTAACCTAGTAGCTATTGTTATAGTTATGCTAAAAACACTACTACAACTCTGAAATTGCGTCTGTGCTGTATTTTACACAGAGTCAATTTCGTCGACTTCGTCATCCTCAATGATAAGATCTGGAATTTCTGGGTACTCGGCAAACACATCGTTGTGAGTGTTGTTGAAATCACAACCAGGATAAGGGCAGCTGAAGCCCCACGTATCTGGAAATCCGTTAACATTCACAAACATTCCTTCTGACATTTCAACCTGATCGCGCGTGTCGGCTGTCTGGTAGCCAGTCAGATGAAAAGTGAGCACCTTGTTGACACAACGCTTGATCAGTGGAACAAAACAGCAGATGATGACCGAAATGACAATGAGAATAGCGATTACGGGAACGAGCAGCTTTATTAACCACACTTTCCAATCCCCTAGAGAGAGCCATGACCACCAGTCCCCGTCCGGGGCGCCTTGGTCAGACATCTCGGCAGCAGAAAGTTTCTTTAGGCCATCTAAAGCCTTGGAGATTGCTCCGCCATCTGCAGCATTATCTGGAATGTACGTACAGCACGACGTGCCTACAATGTGACAAACACCACCCTGGGGTGCAGTGAGCAGGTCTAGCACCATACGATTCTGAAGGACCATTAGACGAATAGCATTTAGCTCCTGGCTCATGGACGAGGTAGCATTCAGTGTCAAATTTGTCAACTGCAGTAAACGGTAGTGAAGTGTATCAGCGAATAAAAGAAGTTTTCCCACCCCTGTCCAGGGGAACAGTGAAAGAGAAACTTTGGCAGATTCTGGAAACACTTTGAAATCGTTAGGAACATTACTTCCCCAAATTGCGTCATGTGGTGCATATGGTGATGCAGCTCTCTTTACACGTGTCATGTTTGAGACGGATTTAACAACAGTCGGATCTGCCTCCTTTGAGGAAGATACGTCTTTGGCAGCATAGACAACATATGTGTGATCGGAAAGGCGCACTAGAGCACAAACACCGTTCCATGCGGGAGGAAGGAAGAGGTAGACCTTGTGGTCACACAACCAGTAGAACCCATCCAGGACGCGTGTACCCACGTCTCCTGGACTCTTAGAATGGCAAATAGTTTGTTTACCATTCGGCAGTAGTATACTTGTTGCTAACTTAAGATCGAATTGACCTCTGTACTGGCGTTTATGTAAACACATAGGCGGCGCGAACAATACAGTTTTACATGCAGACAGTGAAATATTTCCCAAAAAAGGCCCTGTGCCGTTGTGAAGGAAACAAATGGGATGCTTTTGGTCGGGATCGACTACAGTTACACCAATATGTGGCATTCCGGATGCGGGAGGACCAGCCAGAACCCATGGGCGCTGACCAGTCATACGGGAACAATTCATCATTTTCGATGTATCATTTACATATTCAATCAAAGGACCGAAATCAGATGAGTTTACAGTAATGGCGGGGTCAAACGATTTTTTATCCACTGACCCGGCTACCATTCTATGCACGCAAAGTGTAGTCTCTCTCTCCAGAGCAACAGCTCCAAAGGCTGGTTGAACAGTTGACCGCGGCATGCGGGAACAAACAAAACAGTTTACGTGTCCTTGAGCTCGTGCTGCAGAGTTTGCGTAACGCCACCAGAGGTTGGTTGCGTACGGGTGTGCAGGAGTCTCCAGAGAATGGGTGGGCATGTCAGCTGTGGCCCACCTTTTGTGTCGGTCAGCCCGTCCTGGCTGTACAACACTGATGTTCATGTGAGGTGTAGTGTAAGGTGTGGTGCGAGGTGAAAAGGCAGGTGAAACAGCAGGGTGTGCTGGAACAGGAGTGCTGGAGGCAGTGATGGTGGCGTTGCCACCTTCTCCTCGGAAACTCTTCGTGCTGTCCAAGCACCAGATTGTGAAAACGATGATCCAGCTGATGAAGAAAAGGCAGGCCAGCGTGCCCCGTAGGCCGCAAAAGCCTGGCCTGCGGAAAGGGTGCCAGGACACCGGACGTTCCATCTTGCTGCTTTCGTTGGAGTGAAGCGTTTTGATTCACCATTCACTCGTCAGCTCCCGGCGTCCTCGGCGTCCTCGGCGACAGGTGATGATCCGGCACGTGGCTCTCCTCCTCCCTCTGAAGTGCCTTTGTCAGCTCCCCAGTGACGACTCGCTTGCCTCGGCTCGCGTGGATCCAGGTGGCCCTCTCGGCAACTTTGACGGCGGTCTGCGTCACCAGGAGCACCTGGGACGGCCCCAGCCAGCGATTTGCCTTCCAGCTTTTTCTCCTGAGGTCCTTCACCAGGACGTAGTCGCCAGGCCTCAGGCAGTGGAACGGTCCCGTCGCAGCCTGAGGCAAAGCAGCAGACACTTGGCGCCTTACGTCTGCTAGAGCGGATGCAAGGTTGGAACAATAAGTTAGTATTGTATCTTCACACAAGGCCGTGGAGGGGAGTGCCTTTCTTCCTGTACTCATCCCAATCTGGGGAGGAGCTGCAAACAAAACTTCAAAAGGACTGAGATTAGCGCGTGCGCGTCTCCTCATTCTCATGTACATCAGGACAATGGGAAGAGCTTTTGGCCACGGCAGGCCAGTGTCGGCACAACACTTGGCCAATTTGCTTTTTAACGTCCCGTTCTCACGCTCTACCGCCCCACCACTGGCAGGGTGATAAGCACAATGTTTCCTGAGGTCAATGCCAAACAGTTTCCTGATTTAATTAAGCGCCTCGTTTGTGAGATGTGTCCCATTATCACTGGATATTTTGTTTGGAATTCCCCATCTGGGAATTATCTCAGTCAGCAAGGCCTTGGCCACGTCGTTGGCTGATTGTGTGGCGCTGGGAAACGCTTCGACCCATTTCGACCACATATCAACCATGACCAGACAATACTTTTTCCCTGCTGACGGTGTCAATTCGATAAAGTCCATCATGACATGTTCAAACGGTCTGGTTGGAGCCGGGTGTGCTGCTATTGCTGCCATCTTGACTGGTCGTCCTGCATTTTGTGA